>NW_027508739.1:605000-680000 GCF_051911475.1 Siphateles boraxobius
TAAATATGAGATCAAATGTCAAAATTAGGACTTTCTATGTCATAATTTCACCTTTTTTATCTCATAATTTTTACTTTTTTGTCAAATAGTTATGACTTAGTATGTCATAATTATGACATTATGTTCAAATCATCTAAATTTTTACTTTTTATCTCATAATTATGACTTGGTATGTCATAATTGACTGTCAATAAAATGTGACATTATGACAAAATTGACATGGTATGTCATTGGCTTTTTATCTCATGATGTCATAATTGTGTCTTTTATGTCAAATTCACCTTTTTAATCTCATAATGACAGTATGTCATAATTGTCATATCATAGTTTTAGTATGTCAGAATTTTGACTTTTTATCTCATAATTGTCATATAGTTTTAGTGTCATGATTTTCACTTTTTATCATAATTATGTCATAATTTCACCTTTTTAATCTCATGATGACAGTGACATTTTTATTTAATAAATAATGATCATGTATCATCATAATTATGACTTAGTATTCCATAATTGACTTTTTATCTCGTAATGTTGACTTTTTATGTCATAATTATGATTTCCGCGAGCATGCTCTTTTTTTTTTATAGTCATGTGTTGTAAACGGGCTTCAGTTGATGTGGAGTGAATCACACACACACTCACACACACACACTCACCCCACACTCCTCCTCCTGCGATGCTCGATCTCACATCCACAGTGACCGCAGGAAACGTGCCGATAGTGACCGTGAAGGCAAAACACACCGAGACGGCCATGACCCAGATCTGAACACAGAAATATTGATGCATATGCTTTTGCTAATGTTTAATGTTTTAAGTGCTGCGTTTACCTTCTTAAAGATGCTAAACATGGACGGTGTTTGTTTGTCGTCTTCTCCAGCGCTTTGCTGTCGCTGATCTACGAGTACAATTTCAAATCAGTGTTTGACTTGATAATATTCCGACAGGTTTTGCAGCAACATCTGATCTGCATTAGCTGACGTCACCTTTCTTCAGCAGATCCATCTTGTTCTCTTCATCCTCAGCGGGTGTGTTGTTCTGACTCTCCTGATAATACTGAAAGAACGCCTACAGGAGAGAAACAGCACACATGTTGCAAACGTTTCTGCTTTAAATCAACGCATTCAGAGTTTCCAGACGCTCAGATTTACCAGTTTAGGAAGGGCCACATATGATGCGATTGCGAGAGCGATGACGGCACACGCTGTGATGAAGTATCCGAACGCGCTGTCCTGTATAGCAGAACCGCCTGAGACACACAGACAGCTTCATATGCATGTTTTACATCATAAAATTAAAGGAATGTTCAATCTTGAATGCATCTGTTATATTTATGGCTTTGTTTTAATGCACTCACATTAGTTTTCCTAGTAACACTACACATTAGTTAACTAACTTAGTTAACATGAACTGAGAATGAACAATACGTCTACAGCATTTATTAATATTAGTTAATATTAATTTGATCATTTACTATTACATTATTCAAATCAAAGGTTGTATTTGTTAACATTAGTTAATGCACTGTGAACTAACAATGAACATCTGAATGTGAATTAACTAACGTTAACAAATATTAACTAATACAGTAACACATGAATTACTCTTTGTTAGTTCATGTTAGTTAATATATTAACTAATGCACCTTATTGTAAAGTGTTACCATTTCCCTAAAATATCAAATCTTTTGATTATGGTGGAAAATGTGAAGCTTGTATTTTTGTTTAAGTGCTTATATTTATTCTTCAATAAAAGGATGAGTCACTTGAGTTGTAAAGAGTCTTGCACCGTAGATGCATTAGTTTTGCAGATTGAAATGATGTGTTGTGACTCACTGGCGATGGCACAGATCATGGAGAACGCAGCGAAGGTTCCTGCGAGTCCTTGTCCGCTCATGATGGGTGTTGTGTATGAAGCTGGGAGGAGTCCGGCCATCCCGAAGAGACTTCCCTGCAGGACGGCTCCGAACGCTGGGAACAAAACAAATCAATTCACGTTTATTTGTACAGCGCTTTTCACAATACTCATCGTTTCAAAGCAGCTTTACAGAAAATGTCCACATTATAATTTAGAGTGATCTGTTATCAGAGGAAACTGTCTAAGTTATGTATTTCAGAAATGCACATATACAAAATCACAGTTAGCTAAAAATGTATTAATATAAACAATGTATTATTTAAAGGCAGAAACAATGAGCTCATTGAGCTCAACAACATCACATGCGGTTTTACACACCTTCAAATATACACAATCAAGAAAACGACATTCACAACTCACCCTGCTAACACAAATATATTCTTAGAACGTTTTGATAATGTTTCTATGAACATTCGAAACGTAATTAAAAAAGAAAAATCTAAAAACTTTTTATTCTTGGTTATGTGAATGCTAAGGAAACATTCCATTTTTGAAATGTTACTTTTGAATATTCACGGAACATTCTGAGATTAGTAACATTTAAAAAGTGTTAGGTAGGCATCCAACTCAGGTCGTTTTTACCGGGAAAATTAAAAGCATGTGACGTTTACGCCCGAGACTCTCTTCCGTTCAACGACACATGAGATGTACGAATGCTTATACAATGTTCAGGAGGATAATATGTTGAAAGAGCCGTTCTGTACTGTAATGTTAATGTGTGCCATGCAACGAAAAGAATTAATTAAAACTATATTCTCACAGAGTCAGATCTACAGAATCCCTGTTAGCTGGGTTTCTGCTTCCATAACATATTTCACAGTGAAAAAGAGGTTGAGCAAGTTATTAGACTTAATTATTCTATATCAAATTTCATGTTGATTTAAATAAGCAACAAATAAGTGAGTGTGAGTTTGAGTGTGAATGGCAGCATGCACTGGCCGTGGAGCCTCACAGTTGATGCAGATGATTTTGATCATGGTGATGATGAAGAACGCCAGCGGCTCCAGCTCTACTTTCACCAGGATGGCGGTCAGCAGAAACACCAGCAGGATGGCCATCAGACTCCCTGCGATCCGGATCTTCTGAGGAATTCTGCAGGTGCAAACCTCAGTTTAGAGCCGAAGATCACAGATATGGTCAAGGACATGTCAGGCTGGCAATGACTCAAAAAGGAAAAAAATATAAAATATATTTTCATATATTATATTTGATGTATGTTCCATAAAGAAAATCAAGCCTATTTTGAAGAACTTTTTCTCTGCGAATTTAATGGTAAATTGAGTTTAATTGCCATTAAAAAATAATAATGTCACAATGCAATAAATAAATAATAATTTAAATAAATAAATATATTGAAACAAACAATGATATTGAAACAAATACATAAAAAAAATTGAAATAAATAAAAAAATTGAAATAAAATCAAATATTTACTTATAAAATATTTATTTGGATGGATGGATGAATGGATAGATGGATATATAGACAGAAAGACAGATAGATAGATAGATAGATAGATAGATAGATAGATAGATAGATAGATAGATAGATAGATAGATAGATAGATAGATAGATAGATAATAGATAGATAGATAGATAGATAGATAGATAGATAGATAGATAGATAGATAGATAGATAGATAGATAATAGATAGATAGATAGATAGATAGATAGATAGATAGATAATAGATAGATAGATAGATAGATAATAGATAGAGAGATAGATAGATAGATAGATAGATAGATAGATAGATAGATAATAGATAGATAGATAGATAGATAGATAGATAGATAGATAGATAGATAGATAGATAATAGATAGAGAGATAGATAGATAGATAGATAGATAGATAGATAGATAGATAGATAGATAGATAGATAGATAGATAGATAGATAGATAATAGATAGAGAGATAGATAGATAGATAGATAGATAGATAGATAGATAGATAGATAGATAGATAGATAGATCGATAGATAGATAGATAGATAGATAGATAGATAGATCATAAATCAAGGTTCATTTTCTTTATGCATACTAATTTCTTATGTTCTTAGTTTTGACTTTGACACTTGAAAGCCTCCGTTAGCTGAAGCTCTGCATTAGTAATCCTGTTCGTGAATCCTGAGCTCCTGTGAGTGTAAGAGTGTGTGTCACCTCTGGTGAAGGACTGAGTTGAGGCAGGTGAAGGCCAGCAGAGGAACCATCGCACACAGAGTCATCACATTATTAAACTTGGCCTGTAAGACGCTTCGTGGAGCTTCTTCTGTCGCGTTGACTGAGAAGTTTGCTTCACTTACAGGGTCTGCAAGACGACTGGTGAAATACTACAGGATACACAGTTAAAAAGGAGACATGTGTGTCGTCTGTTTATGAGAGAGCGGTTGCTTTTGCAGTTTTGCAACACTTAGTCAGCATTTCTGGTCGTTTGCATGCATGGAGAAAAAAGCAATATCTTCTCACGCAAAGTAGCTTATGTGATGAAAGTGCGAATTACCATTGTGGCTGTCATGAAGAAGTTCCACGGCAGAAGAGTTCCCAAACCCAGCATGAAGAAGATCCACCACACGCCATTATATCTGTCGCAAGAAGAGCCACAGGAATCTCAATATTTCACTGTTGTTGAAATGTGAATGTTTTTTCGTTACGACTACAGAATACAATGGAGCTACTTTGAGGACATTAACTCTTTCCCTGTCAGTGTTTTTCTCTTTCTTTCTTGTAAACAAACAAACAAACATTCTATTCGAGCTTCGTGCATTCTATTTTAATCAACACTTGAATGTTGGTACGTTTTGGACAATAATCGGATAAATTGTTAAAAAAAATATATAAAATTGTGTTTTTGTCAAAGTCTTCGTCCAGATGAGTCGATCATCGTTTCCTCTTCATGGGATCAACATTTCATTCAGTAATGTTACGCAGTTTTGATTTATATGCGGATTAATGTTTGATGATCGTGTTATTTTACATATGCTCAGCAATGCTTGTTTCTGCTTCTTCTTCTCCTGTGTTTTGATCAGGATATTCTGAACTCTTTCAGTAGATGTGTACAGTAATAGTGTCTCCTACTGTATAACACTGAAAACAGAAACTCCCGTCAATGGCAGGGAAAGAGTTAAAGATGTGATGTCAATAAACATGCCGCTGCACATCTGGTGCTACTCTTAAACAGATTCAGCATTTTGTTTTAAAATCACCCGTTTGTTCTTGTTATCTGTCTCGGTGTTCATTTACATCAGAAGGACTGGCAAAACAGCGAGATAATCCTAAAACTGATGTTCAACTCACTTGTCTTTGGGCACCTGAGGGTCCATGTCTGTGAGATTCAGGAAAAATGACACTGGATTTTATTGTCAAGCTCCTGGAAGGAACATGGACATGTTCAGATACATGACAAAGAAAAGGTGAGAAAGCGTTCATTGAAAGAAATATCACTTTCTAATAGCTATTCATTAAAGCAACATAGACTAAATAAGAATATAATGTACTGTAAGTATACTCATAATTCTAACATGCATAATATAGCATATAACAACAACATTTACATAAAAAAGACAAGTTAGAATAAGGAATAGATACCATATATCATTCAAGAATATAACAAAACGTTCAATTTTTTAAAAACCTTTCATTTCAGTTATTTCTAAGTTTAAATCAAAACTAAAAGCAAACAAATAAATAAATAGTATTTCAACAAGCTTGATTTTCTTATGCAAACTTGGCCTATCATTTCTTATTTTCTTTCTTTTTTTAACTTTTGAGATGAAATCGGACTAATATTTCATCCTTAGACTGTAGAAGTAAAGGAATCATAATTAGAACTATATCACATACAAAATTTTATAGAATGATAAACACATGCCATGTATCATGCAAGGATATAAACAAAAATTTCAAAAAAAAAGTTATTCCATAACTTTCAATCTTAACTAACCAGCTCAAAGAGACATATCAAAGGTTTCACAGTCACTGTAAATAATTGCAATAAAAAAGTGAAGTGAAAAACTTACTGACCCTGGTATGCAGCTCTTACACCAATGTTTGTTCACACAGTGCAGCTGACGGAGACTTTACTAGCTTTATGTGACTCCGCCCTCCTCATGCATATGTAATGAGGGACTGCAGGGTTTCAAAACTGATAACGGAGCTTATCTGAGCTTTTACACCCGCAACATCCAGACACACAAAAACACTACTGAAACACGTCTGCAAAACAACTAAACCACTGAAATTCAGTGGGAAATGTCTCAACAATGGAGCATAGAGCTTACATTTGCAGAAGAAATCAAAAGTAAATTGTTCTTTTTTTATTTAATATTTATATTAAAGTGACAGTATGCAAAATGTCTTTTTTTTAAATTAACAAAATTTAAATAATTTGTCAATTCATCATCAATCCTTGTTCCTAAATGTGTGTGTGTGTGTGTGTGTGTGTGTGTGCGTGCGTGCGTGCGTGCGTGCGTGCGTGTGTGTGTGTGTGTGTGTGTGTGTGTGTGTGGTGAGAGGTTAGTTGTCACAACGAGTGAAAAGGTTGACATCGAGCTGCTAAATCTCCAGCCTCCACTAAAGCACAACCAAAACAATGTTCTTCTGCAAAATGCAAAGTGCAGTTTTGTTTTTTACCACTAGAGGGCTAAGCGTTACATACTGTACCTTTAATATTATTTGTATGTATAATTTGTTTATTTATTTATTTATAACAACAAAAGATATCTAAATTATCCCACTGGGCCAGTAGATGTATACATTCAGTGGCATCTTACACACAGAAGGCATTGGCACATACACTGTATTAGTGGCACAACACCTGTTTTCATGTACCACCAAAACTTGATTGCGTGATGTGCCACTGAAGATGTTGCAGAACATTTCATAACTCCTCCAGACAGATTTCAGCAGATAAACTGACGTAATTGTGACACATAATTAATAAATAGCCTATAATTTGGTGAAAAAGACAAAACAATTAAACATATTGACAAATAGGGATTGTTTTGTAGTCAGTTAGTGGCATGTACTGTATGTTGTTGATCTGCGCATTCTAGGAAACACACAGAATAACAGTCACATCTGTTACGGTAAACCTTTAGCTTTGCATAATGCATGCCATGAGGTGTCATTATAAGTGTAATAATGGCCAGCGCAAGATAAACCAACATTCACAACAGTTGAGGAAGATCCACAGGTGTGTGTGTGTCTGTTATCGGTGTGTTAGACGGGAGCAAAAACAAGTAATCAGAATCAGAAATTAACTCTGTCTAAATAAACATATATAGGCCTATAATTTAATTTATAATTTAATATGGTTCTCAATATTTCACAAATAATTTTATGGAATTATGTAATAAGAAATAAAAAAAATTTTGGCCACACTTTATTTTAAGGTGTCATTGTTACAGAGAAATTATATATTTAAGTACTGAGTAATAATACTTAACTACATGTACTTTGGTTGAGGGTTAGTTGCATGTAATTATGCATAATTTACTGTTATTACTACGGTAAGTACATGTAACATATGTAACAAGGACACTGTAAAATAAAGTGTTACCCAGTTTTTTAACAGTGTGAACATGCATTCTTTCTGGAGTTGCTTGAATGTTTTGACACGTTTACAATCCTATATCATCAAGAGCCGGCATCACACTTTTCTGAACGCTTGCTGCCAGTTTCCATGATGCATTTCACAAGTTTTAGTGACACGTCCCAATGGTGTAAGATGCAACTTCTTACCGCTTCTCCACTGGGGTTTGTATTGTAAAATGATAATGCATGTCACTGGATATGAAAACTGTCAGTCACTGGATATACAAGGCCTCAAGAACGAAACTGCTAATCACGAGCTAATCACGAGACCTATGCCGATATGGGAAGTGAGTCTTTTCTCCACCGGTCATGATCATGAGTAATGCTGTCAGTTCAGCTGAGGTCTCTAAAATGAAATGTGTTGTTTTCACAGCCCGTGTGTGTGTGTGTGTGTGTGTGTCCTGAGGCTCTGGTTCCACTCACACACACACATGAACTCTCCACTTCTGCTGTACCAGGCATTCAACCTCACAGAGATAGAGGCTTCAAAACAAATCCCTTTATAAAGGTGACGACTTCTCCAACAGGCAAGAAGAATGTGTGATATGACTTGATGTGCTGGTATTATCATGGGAAAAGAACATTGCATAAGTTATGTATGATGGAAAAAATCCAGTCACAGATTTTTTTCCCCACAGAAATGTTTTTGCAGATAAGAGCTGACAAGCAGAAATACAGCTTCGCAAAACCATCCGTGGAAAACAAGTGAATTACAGCAAGCGGTGCCGCCTCACCCTGCAGTGAAACAACTTCGTGGAGGAGTATATAGGAAAATACTGTAATATCCATTGAATAAAAATAAAACGTAATTTTTACGGTAAAAAACCAGCAGCTGTGGTTGCCAGAACTTTACCGTCAAAAACACGGTAGCAACGTTATTGGTTTTACAGTTTAACTTAAAATATACAGTAATAAACCGTATTTTATTATCTGATATAATATTAATTTACGGACCTATTGAAGTATTAATTCCTGTTTTGTAACATTGTAATACACTGACAACCAACAATCATTACTACAATGATGAGAATCACATGATCAGTCAAAGCTCATCACAAACAGTTTTTCCACAAGATAATTAATAATATTATGTAGAAGCTGCACAGTGTTATTCACACAAACATTAAACACCATCATTGTAACACACACACATTTTAAAAAATGCAATAAACATTAATTTAACAACATTAAATGTAACATAAAACCCTAATGTACATAACTGATTAGAAAAAAATTATGAAGAAACATGGTTATTTCAACAAAAATACTTCAAATGTGAAGTGTCACGCAGGGAATTGTGGGAATGTCAATTTACGTTTTTTCACTGTAAATTATACATTGAGTTTTCTTTTTCACTTTCAAAAACTGTAGATTTAACGGTATTTTACAGTAAAATTACATTAAATGTACCATTAGATCTATCACAGTTATTTACCGTATATAGCAAGGAAACTTTCTGTTAACCAATTAACAGTTTTGCACTGTAGCATTTTTACAGTCTTTTACCGTTAAAATCACGATCATTTTTTATACTAGTAAGAAATAATATACTAAAAATAAATAATAATGTAATATAACGTGGTACTTAATTATTAAAAATATAAATTATTACATTATTAATTTGGGCCACTCGTTAGCCTATTATTAAACTGCTTTTAATAAGCAAATTAATTAAGGTTTATTATTATTTATTCAGCTGCTATGGTGCCAGTATTTTAGACGAGAACACTATTGACCAATCAGTATTCATAGCGTGAATGCTCCGTTATATAGTTAAAGATAAAATATAAATATAATATTTATGAAACTACAATAGCTACCCTATGAGACTACAAATCCCATGAGGCCATCTGTCATCGCCATGATTATCGTCACTGAAATCAATGAAAGAAAACTCATCAGTGATCTGAGGACTTCGAGTGTTTCTTGACCGATGCAACGACAACAAAGGTAAAAATATTCTGAATCATTTCTGCATTTTCTCTTCTTCGCATGAGTTTGTTACAGGTAAAGTTTGTTTTAACTAAACTAGTGGCGTCCAAATATGATTGTTTTCTCTTGAGGGGATCTTTGACTGAAATTAACTTTAGCAAAGCAATAGGTTACTATCGTAACCCCGGTTCTCTGAAACATCGAGTGGAGAGATCCACCTATGGGAAGGGCATCCGTACCTGACCTCTGCAGAAGCATCCAATTGCACCAAGTCTGGCTAGACAGACAGAAGCGCGCAGCCAATGCCAGGTGAGGCCACACCCCCTCACCTAAGGGCATATAACATCTGGGCGCGCTGCTATTCCTCAGTAAGTATATTCGCTTCTCGTGCAGCAAGCGGGGCAAAGCTGGTGGATCTCTCCACTCGATGTTTCAGAGAACCGGGGTTACGATAGTAACCTATTGTTCTCTTTCATCATCTCGTGTTCGAGATCCACCTATGGGAGAGACATGGACAGCTCCCCGATTGCCCAATACACTCACAGTGAGGTTCTGAAAGCCAGAGAAAGACGGTCACCCCGGGGAGGCGGTGCCTGACACGTCCATTAATCATGAACCTGCAAAGGTGACGCCACACCGACTGCTGTGGACACGCAGGACATGAAGCATGCATGAGACAAATACATGAAAGTACCCCCAACCCACCAAGGCACATAAACTAAACCCATAACGGGAAGTAAATGTTTGGTGGCAAGAATGAACATGACCAGCCGGGCCATTCACTCTTATTGGTTTCAACAGGGTACAGGGAAGAGCTAAGAAGACCCAACCCCTAAAACCGAATGTGCTACCGAGGTTCTGGTGACATCCAGCCGGTAGTAACGCACAAAGGTATGAGGAGAAGCCCAACTGGCAGCGGAGCAGATGTCCTGCAGTGACACTCCCCTAAACAAAGCCCAAGAGGCGGCTAAGCCCCTTGTGGAATGAGCTCTGATGCCCCTTGGGGGCTGCACTCCCTTTGCTTCATAAGCCATAGTTATAGCGCCCACAACCCAATGTGAGAGGCGTTGCTTCGATATGGGACTCCCTCTGTGCGGAGGGGCCCATGAAACAAAGAGCTGGTCGCTCTTCCGGAAAGCGCTGGTCCTGGTCATATAAGCCTGTAAAGCACGGACTGGACACAGAGCATTCAGCCTCTGATCCTCCAGAGAGGTAAAAGGTGGAGGGTGAAAAGCGGACAGCTCCAACACCTCCGAAGTGAACGCAGGGAAGCACTTCGGCATGAAGGCCGGGTTAGGCTTAAGGGAAACCTTATCTCCACTGAGGGAGAACTTAGTGCACGAGGGGTGAACCGAGAGTGCATGTAGCTCACTGACACGTTTGGCAGATGCCAAGGCCAAGAGCAAAGCTGTCTTGAAGGACAGCAGCTTAAGGGAAATACTCCCCAGGGGCTCAAAAGGATGTTGAGACAGTGCTTCCAGCACCATGGAGAGGTCCCATTCCGGAACAGTTCTCCTGATGACTGGCAACGAGCGGCGTGCACCCTTCATGAATCTGCGGATTAGAGGGTGCTGCCCGACAGTAGAGCCCTCAAAACCCACATGACAGGCTGAAATCGCAGCCAAATAGACCTTAATGGTGGAAAAAGACCTCCCTTTTTCCATGAGGTCCTGAAGGAAACACAAAATATCAGGAACTGAGCACTGATAAGATGTGAGACCGCGCCCATCGCACCACCCTTCGAACACGTGCCACTTACAGCCATATAAGGACCGTGTAGGGACGGCCCTGGCATTCTGAATAGTGGCGACCACACGCGGCGAAAGCCCAAGTGCGTTCAGGTTCGTCCTCTCACGGGCCAGGCCCAGAGAGCCACCCTGTCCGGGTGGGGGTGGTAAATCTCCCCGTTGGCTTGGGACAATAGATCCGTGCGAACGGGAAGGCGCCACGGCTCGGCGTATAACAGAGGAATTATCTCCGCCAGCCATGGTGCCTTGGGCCACCTGGGTGCTATCAGAATGAGAGACAGGCCCTGCTCTCTCACCCTGGCCAATGAGGGAATTATCAGGCACAGGGGAGGAAAAGCATACAGGAGCACTCTGGGCCATGGGTGGGCCAGTGCGTCTACCCCGAGGGGCGCGTCCATGTCCCTTAGAGAGAAGAACATAGGACAATGGTAGTTTTCGCGCGAGGCGAATAGATCTACGCTCGCCCGTCCGAATCTCATCCATAGCATTTCCACTATCTGAGGGTGAAGACGCCAATCTCCGTAGATTGGGTTTCCCCTTGATAGCAGATCCGCACCTCTGTTCAGAATGCCCGGAACGTGAGTTGCGCGTAACGACAGGAAAACCCGTCTGCTCCACACCAAAAGCTTGTAAGCTAGAGCGTGGAGTTTCGACGAGCGCATGCCGCCCTGACGGTTGATATAAGCCACAGCCGTGGTATTGTCGCACCGTACTAGAACGTGATGTCCCTGCAGGCGAGGCAGAAAATGATTCAGAGCTTTCCAAATGGTTAAAAGCTCTAAATAGTTTATGTGCGCTGAACGTAGTCTGTTTGGCCACAGACCGTTCACCGTTCTGCCCTCCTGGGTGGCACCCCAGCCTGTCAAGGACGCATCTGTCGTCACAACTTTCCGCATCGTAACCGCCCCCAGAGGGGTTCCCCGTGCGTAAAAGTTCTCGCTCTCCCAGTGGCGCAAGGTCGCCGAGCAGGCGCGTGTCACTGTTACCGAGCGGCAAAGGTCGCGAATCGGGCTGAAATGTAGTGACAAGACCCATTTCATGAACGCCCTCATCCTCAGAAGTCCCAATGGCACAACTTGGGTGGATGAAGCCATGAGACCCTGTAGCCTGAGACATGTGCGATATTGCACTTTCGCCCCTTCTCTGAACTGCGTCAGACAGTTCATCAGAGAGCGAACGCGCTCTTGAGAGAGGCGCGCTCGCATGGAGACCGAATTCAACTCCAAGCCCAAGAAAATGACATTCTGACTGGGCGTGAAATTGCTCTTGCTCACATTCACTTGAAACCCGAGCGATGTGATGTGCGCGAGCACACGGTCGGTGTCCTGCAACACCTTCTCCTTTGATTCGGCTATGATGAGCCAATCGTCTATATAAGTCAGGATTCTCAGACCTGATATTCTCAGAGGTGCTAAGCCCGCCTCCGCGCACAGACAGAAAGACCGGGGACTCAAACTGAGTCCAAACGGAAGAACTGTGAATTCGTAACATATGCCCTGGTAGGCGAAACGAAGAAACTTCCTG
This sequence comes from Siphateles boraxobius, assembly GCF_051911475.1. Taxonomy (NCBI): domain Eukaryota; kingdom Metazoa; phylum Chordata; class Actinopteri; order Cypriniformes; family Leuciscidae; genus Siphateles; species Siphateles boraxobius. The sequence continues at coordinate 617,713 of NW_027508739.1, forward strand.
TGCGGAGGATAGATGCTTATGTGAAAGAAAGCATCTTTCAGATCGACTGATGTGAACCAGTCGTTCTGTTTTATGGCACGGGCGAGTGCGCCTTGTGTCAGCATTCTGAAATTGTATTTCCTCAAATGTTTGTTCAACACTCGAAGGTCCAAGATAGGGCGGAGAGAGCCGCCTTTTTTCGGGACCAGAAAATAACGGGAATAAAAACCCTGGTTCATCAGATTGGGAGGTACCACCTGAATCGCTCCCTTGTTTAAGAGAGATGAAATTTCCTCTTTCAGAATGTGAGAGGCGTTCTCTTCCGTGTGAGAAAAGAGAATGCCGTTGAAATGCGGGGGTTTTACTGCGAATTGCAATCTGTAACCCTGCATTACTGTACGCATCACCCACTCGGGAGCTGAAACGGTTCGCCAAGCCGCTTCGTGACTCGCGAGAGCTCCCGCTCGGGCCAGAGCGGAGCTGTGTGAGACCGACAGGTTTATTTGTGATGCAATGGCGCCATCTAGTGGGTACACTAGAGGCGACATGCAGGGGTTCGGGGGGATTTCCTCTCTCTGCAGTGAGATGAATTCTCTCTGCGGAGAGAGGTTTTCCCGCCGAAACGAATTCATTTGATTCGTATTTTTTTGTGTTTTGTGTGTTTTGTGTTGGGCAAACACTGGGGCCGAAGCCTTTATTGAGAGAGTGAGGGGAACAGAGTGTGGGCAGTGTGGTGTCACTGAGCTTAAACTTTCCCTTACAAAGGGCCCCCTGAACGTGGGGGGAAAACACACATCTCTCGAACACACGAGCTGGGCAGTCTCGTTTACACACGGAGAGCTGACCCATCCGCGGGACCCCCTGGGTTTTTTGGACGGGGGTCCTAGAAGAGGAGGGGAGTCCGAAGGGCTTGCGGCCCGTGAACATGGACTCGAAGCCCCCATCGGCTGAACATCAGGCAGGCCGCTTGCGTTTCGAGTCGGTGGGGTTGGAATTCGCAGGTCTCCCGGCCGCGGCCGCGGCGGGAGCGGGCTTACCCCAGTGCTTGTGTGTAGGTGCTGGGTTATGTTGCCGAGGGGGTGGTTTGTTGCGGGGCTTTTCTCTGCCCTGATGAAACTGTCGTCCCGTGGCCGGTGGGTTAGGCAAACGCACAGGGGGCGCCTGGCGTGGGACTGACTTCCTAGGAAGGCAAAGTTTGAAGGCCTCATCCTCCTTTTTCTTATCGTCACACCGTTGTTGCATCAGTGCGACGGCGGGGCCGAAGAGAGCCCGGCCGGGCTCCACCGGCGCGCCCGCGATGCGCCGTTTCTCACTGTCAGGGAGTCCCGACAGGTTCAGCCGGAGCGCGCGCTCTCCGACCACGGAAAGCGCCATGGAGCGCCCGCAAGCTTGGACGGCCTGCCGAGCGTTACGGAGGACGAGGTCGTTCACCGTTAGGATCTCCTTCCACAGGGTTTCAGAAGGATTTCCCTTTTCCAATTGTTGCCCTAACTCTTCAAGGATCTCCGCCTGGTAGGCGGAGAGGAGCGAAGAAACGTTAAGGGCCCTGACAGCCACGGCCGAGGACTTATAAGCTGCCTGGTGAACGGAGGCAGCAAAACGGTCCATCTTGTTGGGCAAGACCGGCTTGGGGGGAGCGAGCAGCCCGCCCTGAGCGGGGTTAAGGTGCCTGGCGATGGAAGGTTCGACGGTGGGAGGTTCGCCCATACCGTGCGCCGCCATGTCCTTAACCTCGAGTCCCGTGAGACCGTGTTTGAAGTCGAGCGGGTCGCTCCAATAATTTCTCATGTGCTTCGCGCACGCCGGGAGGATGGGGAAGAGTTGTTTCCTCGGGCCGGGAGGGGGTCCCAGCACTTTCCCATCATAAATATCCCTCTCCTGGTCGGTGGCGCTCTGCGGTGCCGGCCATTCGATGTTGAGACGAGCGGCCGCTCGCTCACACACTTCCAGGAGGATGGCTTGAGGCAGAACCGCGTGGGCCGTAGCCTGGGGAACACCAGAGGGCGGGATGGCCTCCTCGTCCTCTGAAACCCCAAGAATGGCCGCATCCTCCTCTTCGCCAGAACCGGGCAGGTCGTGGACGAGAGTGAGGTTGTCCCCGAAGATGTCCTCCTCGGGGAAGGCGGGATTGGGCTGGTCAGCCCAGACGAGAGACGTTGCGCCCCGGGAGGCCCCCGGTAGCGCGTCGTCATCACCGTGTCCCCCGTCCGAGTCAGAAGGGCTGAGCCCGGTGCACTGTGTCACTGCCACCTTAAGACGGCGTTTTAGCAGCTTCCTAGGCAGCAAGAGGCAGAAACTGCAATTCTCCGGGTTTTCAAGGGCTTCCCGAGCGTGCTTAAGACCCAAACAGACCACGCAAAGCTGATGAAGATCCTTAGCTGCGATGAGGGCACCACACGCGGCCGGGCAGGCCCGTGACATGCTATCCCCTGGAGAGGCTGCAGGCTTAGACAGTGACATACCAGCGAAGAAAACGGAGAAATCCGTGGCGGGCAGCCGTGAGGAGAAACGGTGAAAATAGCGAGAGCGTGGGCGGCTCCGAATGCAAAGCAGCAGTAGTTGAAAAATAAACAACTGTCACGTCCGGCGGAGGCTGATCTGGTCGATATGTCCTCCTGAAGACACGAGGTGAGCAGTGTAAAAATCCAACCGAGCTGTGAGATGCAGAGATCGCGAGAAGCGAATGTCAACTGAGGAATAGCAGCGCGCCCAGATGTTATATGCCCTTAGGTGAGGGGGTGTGGCCTCACCTGGCATTGGCTGCGCGCTTCTGTCTGTCTAGCCAGACTTGGTGCAATTGGATGCTTCTGCAGAGGTCAGGTACGGATGCCCTTCCCATAGGTGGATCTCGAACACGAGATGATGAAAGAGAACTCATAATGCAACATTAGTTGCAAGCGACCAGTGATGAATAGAGTTCAGTTCAGACTATAATATGTTCATGAGTGTTTAATGGCAGTGAAGGTGTGATGAAATTTGTATGAATCTCCAGCAGGATGAATTCATGTTTTGGTTATGAAGCCCTCTAGTGGCAAAATTAATGTATTATGCAGAAATGCATGTGGATTGCACTTATATGGGGGTTTTAAGACGCTTTATATCCAGAAACATTGCAACATCGACACTGTTATTGGAATTGAATCAACACTGAACAGAATGGATCTGAATCTAAACGACAACATTGTATTTTTAAAGCTGCTTTACTACAATAATTATTATGAAGAACTTTGTAACATTAATACAGTTGTTTTTTTTATAATAGTAAAGCTGCCTTGTATAAAGCACTATACATGTGAGTTGACTATTCTGATAGTTATGGTTATAGTCATTTTGTAATAATTTATAGTAACTTATTATCATTAAAAGATGAGTAGGGATAAGTTGCATTACTCAAATTGTATTTCATATCTCATAATGCATATTTTCATTGGCGCTATCCCTAAACGAGGCGTGTTTTTCAACATTATTTGAAAGGGTGTTGCTTTAAAGACATTCAGGATAATCTGTCTTTTCAGGTTGTTTAGTAATGCAATTTAATGAAGGGATGAATGATTCATTCTCTTTCAGAGCTCAACAATGTTGTTTTTTGCCTGTCAAATAATTTTATCCGCAAATATTCTCACTGTATTTTGCATTCAGCACCATGTGTAAAGATCCTATGTGCTGACTTATTTATTATCTCTCTGAGCTCATACTGTTAATAATCAGCCTGGAGATATAATACGAGAAAGAACATCAGCGATCTAATGAAACGAGTCGTTTATTTCCTAGAAGTGTGCAAAGTCTGCTCTTGTAAAGATCTGCATTAGATTAAGTGTCTGTATCTGCACGTCTCAAATAGTGCAGGATGTTCAGTCACAAATCTCACATTTATTTTGACAAAATAAGAGGGATCATACAAAATGCATGTTATTTTTGTATCTAGTGCTGTCCTGAATAAGACATTTTACATAAAAACTCCTTTCAAAAGTTTACAGGGTGAATTCAGGGTGAGTGGGACACTTTTTTGCCATTGATATAACTTGGAAAGTGTTTCACCCTACACTTGATTCTTAATACAGTTTGTCGTTCCCTGGATGATCCACGGCTGGTTTTGTGTTTTGTGATGGTTGTCCTGAGCAGTTAAACTGAGCACGGTTCTTCAGAAAAATATTCCAGGTCCTGATACGTAATTCTTCGGTTTCCTGCATATTTTGCATATTTGAACCCTTTCTAGCAGTGACTGTATGATTTTGAGATCCATCTTTTCACGATTGAATCAACTGAGAGGGCTCGTACACAAGTATTACAAACATTCACTTATGCACTAGATAGAAGGAAACATGATGCATTAAGAGCCGGGGGTGAAAACATTTGAACAGGATGAGATTGTGTAAAACTTTCTTATTTTGTTCAAATATCTTTTTTCTTTTTTTTTCATTTAGTACTAAATCCGGCTCTTAATGCATCAGTGGATGTTTGAGCCTTCAGGACAGCACTACATAAAAAATAACATTGTATGATCCCTCTTAATTATGTCAAAATAATTAACATTTTGCAGATTCTGCAAGGTGTATATAAACTTTTGACCACGACTGACTGTATATTAGTTGTGGTCAAAAGTTTACATACAGCTTGCAAAATCTGTAAAATGTTTAAATATTTAAGCAGGACAAGTTAGAATTAGACGTTTGGTCAAATCACTGTCTCTAAGAGTGAGTAATAGTAATCTTTGTCTTAGCAAGCACCACTAATAAACTTTTAAAGCCATCAAGATATGAAAGTAAACGACTGTCCTAGTGCCCTTTTACTATTTATAACCCCTGAATACACAATCATTCAAATCCTCCACCCAACAACAGCCTTTAGATTCTCATTTGACTCCATCTGTAAGTCACGTATCTTGATAAAATACTTTTCACTGCAAGATGCGACATGTTTCACAGCGATCTCAAAGTGTTCTGAGCTGGCCAATAGGAAAGTATGGAAGCTTGTTTCCGCCACTGAATAAATAAAATAAAAAAATAATTGCGACTTTTTATCTCACAATTGCGAGATATGAAGTCAGAATTGTGAGAAATAAATTCAGAATTGTGAGAAATAAAGTCACAATTGCGAGATATAAAGTCGCAATTCTGAGAAATAAAGTCACAATTGTGAGAAATAAAGTCACAATTCTGAGAAATAAAGTCGCAATTCTGAGAAATAAAGTCGCAATTCTGAGATATAAAGTCGAAATTCTGAGATATAAAGTCGCAATTTTGAGAAATAGTCGCAATTACGAGATATGAATTCAGAATTGTGAGAAATAAAGTCGCAATTCTGAGAAATAGTCGCAATTGCGAGATATAAAGTAGCAAATCTGAGAAATAAAGTCACAATTGCGAGGTATCAAGTCAGAATTGTGTGAAATAAAGTCTCAATTGCGTGTTATAAAGTCAGAATTGCGAGAGAAAAAATTAAGAATTCTGAGTTTTTTCTCGCAATTCCGACTTTATATCACGCAATTCTGACTTTATAACACATGATTGTGAGTTTATATCTCGCAATTCTGACATATTTTCTCAGAATTGTGAGGAAAAAAGTACAATTCTATGGGGAAAAAAAACTTTTTCCCCTCAGAATAGTTTTATCTCACAATTCTGATTTTATAACACACAATTGTGACTTTATATAATGCAATTCTGACTTTATATCTCGCAATTGCGTATTATAAAGTCATAATTGCGAGATATAAACATGCAATTCTGAGAGAAAAAGTCAGAATTGCGAGTTTAATTCTCATTATTCTGACTTTACAACACGCAATTGCGACTTTATATCAATCAATTCTGACTTTAGAACAAACAATTGCGACTTTATTTCACACAATTAAAAAAAATAAAGTCAGATTTGCAAGATGTAAACTCGCAATTATCTTTTTTATTTTTCATTCTGTGGTGGAATCAAGCTTCCATAGGAAAGAGATCTCAGTAATGTCTAAATTATTATTTCACCTACTGAAACATGACTGACACACATCATTTGCGCTCATTCTTTGGAAAGACAATGAAACCGTGAACTAATACACCAATCAAAACAAAGCTGGAGTCTATTAATAGTGGGTGTGTGTAGTTTAGGAAGCATGTGAATGTGAGATAATCCGTGATTCCTCAGTCTCTTCTGCACTGTCAGGCTTATCTGGAGAACTGCATTGTCAAGAGGAACTTGGTGTGTAAACATCCCAAAAACTACTAAACACTCAAACAGAGCTGCGGATCTCTACGTGTCGATGGACCACTTCCTCCTTAACAACCTATAATCGAGTCTACTGACATAGTGACAAATAAGTGTTTCAGTGCCAATATAATGTTGTGTTTTGGTGGCAAATTAGACATAAAAAAAATTTGTTTACATATTTATTTGATTAGTCAGCCTGGCTGATATTCTATCACCACATAAAACAGCTACACAATATTTCCCTGGCCTTCCTTTTACAGAATAAAAATAGTATTTTACTCATGACAGATTTGATATTCATGGAAGTTTCCGGCACAGAATTAAAAATTAAAAAAGGTAATTGGTAATTGACTTTTTCATCTCACATTTCTGACCTTTTTCCACTCAGAAGTGTGAGTTATAAACTCAGAATTGCGAGAAATAAAGTCAGAACTGTGAGATAAAAAGGCAATTACCTTTTTTATTTTTTACTCCTGGGCAGAAACAAGCTTCCATAGGATGAACCAGATCATGAAATATATCCAGGCCATATTTGACCCCAAAATTAGATATAATATTTTACTTTAAGAAAATAAAGCCTTTTATGGTTATTTAATGTTTTGCATTTTTACATTATCTTCATGCCATTAAAGATTTTTGTATGAATTTGTTTTTTTTTAAAATGTGTCATTAAGTAATTTCACTCAGTTGTTCTAAATGTTCTTAGAACATTTTAATGCAAAATATAATTAATTTAAAAATGTTTCTATTTTATTGGGCTTTTTACAATACTCAACGCAGCTTCAGATGAATTCATAATGTTATCAGATTCTTCTTTTGTTTTGTTGTGATAAAGTGACATGTTATTTAGCAGGTTTCGAATTATTAAATATTTCTGCAATGACACACAACCAGTACGGAAACTATTTTGTGAAATGACAGCGAATTATAAACTGTAGTTAACCCTCCTTTTACAAAACAAAATCAGTCAAAAACTGCTCTTACCTACTGAACTATTTTGCAGAGCTGTTAAGAAAGATTTGTGTTAATCTTTTAAACTTCAGTGATGTTTTCCAGCCTGACGTTCATGCGCACAGACGTCTGCTGTCACTGACGTGCACTTCACTATTACACAATGTTTTGTGCGGGTAAAAGCCTTTTTCTGTCATGACGATGTCAAATTTTTGCTGCTCTCTCAAAGAAACCAAACATTATCCGTCTGTGTGATAACAGACACACAGTTTGATTACAGTATTAACTACAGTAAAGTCTTTATTTACTGAAACATCAGATGTTTTAATCGGCCTGTAATGAAGTCTCAAACATCTACAGATCAACTCATTAAAATCACAATACCTCACAATGAGGAAAAGGAAGGATTTCACTTACAGTAAAAAGCAAAGCAAATAAATCAATAAGATTCAGCGAGTGCTCTCTAATGCAGTGCTGTTTGTCAAACCGATAGTTTCGAGAATCATTAACTGCCCATAAAGAGTGCGATTAACAGTCGGATTGATTAATTAAACCTTTTATTCTGTCAGTTCTGTTGTGCAATATCATAATGAAACAGTCTACCACAGTAATTTTCCAAAATTATAAACCCATAATTGCTCGATTTCTTTTCCCCTCGACATTAATCCAAACGATTTCGTACATAACAAATGTGTAGCATTTTAGTCACACAAAACTAAATTTAAAAAAAGTGATCAAAGCAATTAATGATGATTATAAGAAGAATTACTATTACATTAATTCATCTGTCATTTGATATAAGACAGTATTCTAGGTCGGTCTAGTCACAGTCAACATTGATAAATGTAGCAATTTGGCATCAGTGTGTTTTATGTAAAGAAAAAAAAAAAAGGTGATTATTTTATTCCCCTGACGCTTAAATATATATGAGAAATGATTGGTATTCATAAGTCATCAACCTACCAACAATGCCCTGAATATTTGTTCAGTGTGTATCAACAGCCTCAAAACTTCAAATGCACAGTAATATACGGAGTATAAACTGAAAGCAGCCCTACCTGCGACAGCTGTGTGTGTGTGTGTGTGTGTGTGTGTGTGTGTGTGTTTGTTCTGCACAGCAGAAGTTCAAAGACCGTCAGCTCTCTTCTTATCTGCAGGAATGCTCTCAATAAGTGAGAGCTGACCACAATCATCAGCATGTGATTTTAAAGTCGCCCAACCACCGCGGGGTCAAAGGTCAGTGTGAGCCGAGAGCATGTCCTGCTTTTCGTCCACTCACCATTAGATGCACAGATTGACCAAAGCATCCGCTACAATGTGATTTGGCCTTGCAGTCGCTGGGTGAAAATGAGTACAGCAGCGCTCATCTTTGGCTGACTGGAGGAAGTGCTGTTTAAGTAAGGGATAATGTACATCCAGCCGGTTGTTATCTCAGAATAAACCCCCTTCAGGTGTATGTGTGTGTGTGTGTGTGTGTGTGTGTTATCTCAGAATAAACCCCCTTCAGGTGTGTGTGTGTGTGTGTGTGTGTGTGTGTGTGTGTGTGTGTGTGTGTGTGTGTGTGTGTGTGTGTGTGTGTGTGTGCTCAGAATAAACCCCCTACAGGATGATGAGGAATGAGGGGGTCTTCCATCAGCCTGAAGGGGGTTTATTCTGAGATCACACACACACACACACACACACACACACCTGAAGGGGGTTTATTCTGAGATAACACGCACACACACACACACACACCTGAAGGGGGTTTATTCTGAGATAACACGCACACACACACACACACACACACACACACACACACACACACACACACACACACACACACACCTGAAGGGGGTTTATTCTGAGATAACACATACACACACACACACACACACCTGAAGGGGGTTTATTCTGAGATAACACACACACACACACACACACACACACACACACACACACACACACACACACACACACACACACACACACACACACACATACACCTGAAGGGGGTTTATTCTGAGATAACACACACACACACACATACACCTAAAGGGGGTTTATTCTGAGATTACACACACACACACACCTTAAGGGGGTTTATTCTGAGATAACACACACACACACACATACACGTGAAGGGGGTTTATTCTGAGATAACACACGCACACACACACATACACCTGAAGGGGGTTTATTCTGAGATAACACACACACACACACACACACACACACACACACACACACACACACACACACACACACACATACACCTGAAGGGGGTTTATTCTGAGATAACACACACACACACACACACACACATACACCTGAAGGGGTTTTTTTCTGAGATAACACACACACACACACACACACACACACATACACCTGAAGGGGGTTTATTCTGAGATAACAACCGGCTGGATGTACATTATCCCGCTTATTACACGCTACATGCCACACAAGTAAATAATTAGACATGAAATATTGATCTGAGTCTAAAGATTTTATTATTCAAACTAGACGGACATTAACACAGAATTTCGCCACATAAATAATTATGGGAATAAGAATTATTGATTTCAGATTAAACTGTCTTAAAATTGTGCCTGTTTGTATCTCATAATCCAACAGTGTACAAAACAATAGTCACAAAATGGCAGCATCTGCGTTTGTATGAAACAAGAGAGAGCGAGTCCACGATACTGGATGGCATAATTAAATAACTGAGCTCACAAAATGCAAAACTTCCACGAAGAAAAAACGTTTCTAGCAAGTGTATAGCGCTGCTGATTCAGTGTCCCGGATGAGCCTGTGTTTTAACAATTAATAAAGCAATTGACCAATCAGAATCAAGTATTCCAGAGCCGTGTAATAAATCCAGTTAATAGTTGTGTCCCAAATGATGCACTATGCACTTAATCACACAGTTAGAAAAGAAATCATGTATAGAAAAAAAGATGCATTATAATTTAATCGTAATCGAAGTGCCTATAGAGATACCACCCCTAACTTCTACTATGCAGTGTGTACTATGGCTGCGTCCAAAATCGCATTCTCTCTTGAGTAGGTACTTATTTTGAATAAGTAATTACATCACATCAAAACCTCTAAAAAAAGTATGTTCTTATTAGTATGAATGTGTGTTGTCTCAATGTCCATACTATCCATCCTAAACCGTATGTGAGATTAAAATAAGCACAGTGGCCCTCATTTATCAAAAGTTCGTACACCAAATTTCCAGCGTACACCTGGCGTACACCCAAAACCACGGTGACTTTGATATTTATCAATATGGACGTTGGCGTACGGCACGCTCAAATCCTACGCCAGGTCAGGAGGTGGTGTACATGTACCCACGTTTTGAGTTAGTGTGGAAATGCGCAGAAAAACAATTCCTAACACCACAAAACGCACTGACAAACTAAAAGATATGAGGAGCTCTTTTCCAAAACGCGATAAATGGCATTTTTAAAAATAAATTTGTATTTTATTTCTATTAATAAACTAGTGTTGTGTCTGCAAAGATGAAATTGATGATCACCATCTCCGTAGTGAACGCGCCATAGAGAGAGTAGCCTATTTCTTTTCGTTTATAATTGTTTCGTTTAAAGACATTTCAAGCTTTCTTTATAGATATATTTCTCATGTCTGTGAGGCATATACTGAGTTTCGGTTAATTTGTGATGAGATGCGCTCCAGTTCACGTGCAATTCAAGGGACCGCGCCCGCGCCTCCATGTCATGACTCATGATTATATTGTCTGCTATTTGCTTCTTATTTATTAAATCCAGGCAATTGGTTGATGAAAAAATATTAAAATTAAGATACAATTTAAACAAAATGAAATTCACTTTAAAGAAAGGCTTTCTACAAAACAAAACTTAATTAAGTGGCCAAAATCATGTCTGAGCATGTCTCCCGATATATTGCGCATCCTATCTTAGCCTATGTTCACTTTTCATAATCAACATAGATGGGGAAAAAATAACATTATACTTTTATTAACAAATATGAAACTAAATGCACTTAGTTAATGGCTACAACACGTAGCCTAATAGTAGGCCTGAATATTGTTATCATTACTTTTTTCAAGTTCGTCACAAATTACTATTAGCCTAAATGACGTTACTAAAGGATTTGAATGTATTTTTAACATTGTTGTATTTAAGGACTGTATTTGTGTGTTATTTTTAAATTAATTGTTTTATGTGGTGGACAAAATTGGAACCTGACATTTGAAATATTGATTTTATTTTTACTATTTAATTTATTTTACTATTTATTTAGTTTGTCTTTTATTTATTTCATGCAGTTGCACTTATTTAATTTATATTCATTTATAGTATGAGTCCCTGATTATATGTTGCATGTTCTCTTGTTGTTGTTGTTTTTTTTTTTTTAGACAAAAAATTTATGAATTTATAGCGTTTTGAAAAAAAATACAATTAAGTTTGAATTTATCATCAACAATATTGTTGTTTGATTTAATAAAAAAAATTCATGATGGTGATGGTCTCGATCTCCACGTCGTAGAAGTGTCTCCTCTTTGCCGTCTTCCGTGTGTCGATGGTGTAAAATGAGGGTGTGTGGGAAGCGGAGACTTGAATATATAGGGGCGTGTTATTCTAATGACGATCGTTTTCAGCCGCGGCATTTATCAAGGGCAGGTATTGCGTACACCTGGATTTCAAAGGTACGCACAGCTTAATAAATCAGGCGGTGAGAGGAGTGTAAGCACAATCTTTCGCCAACATATACGCCTGTTTCTACGCAAGAATGATAAATGAGGGCCAGTATGTTGAAAAGAGTAAACCCAGAAGTCTACTATACTAGGTCTACTATTTCTGGTGGATTTTCTCAGTCTGGATCCGTGCTCACTATAAAGGATAATATTACCCACAACCCATTGTGCTTTGGATGATGATTCAGTTCAGAACTAAAAACACAAGTTAAAAGTGTTCAGAAAACTACAAAACATGGTGAATATGTGCGACCGACGCTTATGTAGAGATGTTAGATAAAGGGGTTCGAGTGACTAATAATCAACATTTAAGCTGATTAAAATATTTATGTAATGTTATCCGTGTTATATTTCATCTGCCACAACGTGAACTTTTCTAAAGATCCGTTTGGCCATTAACTTTTAAATGCATCATTATGCATTAATATGAGTGTCCGCATGACTACTTTTCTCTCCGATACAGTAGGAAATTAAATTAAATGTGGAGGAATTTATCTTTGACATGATGATTGACAGATCAGTTCACGTGACCGGATGTGTGTAACTAAGCGACAGAGAGCATCCGTTAAGGACGTTATTTTATTACATGATAGTTTGTCCCAAAGCTTGTCTACTCTTCTGCTACACACTCAAAAGTATGTGCCTTTTCTTCACAAAAAGAGTACATCATTTTAGTTCGTAGTATAAGTAGGAAAATTGAGATGCAGCAAATGTAATCTGGACTAAATCTGCCATGATGTCATGATCATGTGACCTACCTCAGGGCCGGCTCTAGCCCTTTGGTTGCCCTAGGCGAGATTAATTTTTGCGCCCCCCATGCAAATTGTGACTTGAACTGTAATAAATTGTTTATACAAATGCTACAAAGAACGTTCAAGGATATTTCAATCATCCTACATAGTTGCATTGTACAAATACATTTTATTTCACCATGTAACTTGTAGTGGATAAATGACAATTACTACCACCACTACTATTATTACTAATCTATTAGGCTGCTACAAGGCTAGGGGGGTTCCCCCCTAAGAAAATTTTGTGCGTTTTAATGTTAAATTCATCAATCTGGTGCACTTTGAGAGTTCAAAATTAAAAGCTCCAACCCATATTCAGTGTTCAAATTAAACAACGAAAAATTCAAACCTCTTTTAGTTAGTGTCTGTCTACATTACATAATAATAGTTATAATATTAATCCCATGATAATACCCATATATTGTAAAACAATGGACTGAAAAATAAAGGAAACTTTCATAAGTTTTGTACTTATTAATGAGTTTGCTTAGGACTGTATTTGCACTGGTTCAATATAGCTGTGCTCGCACTGGTGTGCCGGTCAGAACACAGGAGGCAGGAATCAAAAGTAACAGTTTTAATTAGGTCCAGCATGAATATTTAGCACAATGAACGGCACAGTCAGACCACAGGACATTGAATGGCACTATCCTATTAGACATGGTATCTGAGGTAGTATGTTGTGTGGTCTGAAACAGTGAATAACAGTAATTAGATAATATCAAACATTTCCATTATCATTAATAACAGCTGGCATTTATCCCAATATCATTCTATTATGAACATAACATTATACAATGTAATAGCGATTTTTACCACTAGGTGGCGCATAGCGCTCATAAACGGAATTATCCGAAATGTCTTTGCTCAGTCATTACACAATAAGCTAACAAATCTATATAATCACAGAACGGATCTATACAGTGTTTAAACATACATTTATACACAGTAAAGCATTAATCAGTGATCGTTATTATTCTGAACTCAAGTATATTTGGAATATATCCATGTTAAATGAACATCTTAGGCTAGAATCTAAGATCGTCGTCACCTCAGACAAACAAACTCACGATGGTTTGATTATTCATAGTATTTGACATCCGATAGAAACACTCAGTAAATTACTTACATAGTATCATTGACGCACAACTTAAACATATCCACTTTGACCATGGAAGTAAAGTTAAGTTAACATCCTTGAGAAACCCAAGTGGTAGCGTGGTAGGCTCATCAGGAACAGAAAGTGATTGACGCAATGGAGCAACAACTAATCTGATTGGTTGTTCCTTCCCAACATCACCGCCCCCAAATATGTTGAACATATTTGCTACTTTAATGGGACAGTCATTTAGGGGGATCTGAGTCTTTGTCATGTTCGTCATCTGCAAGGACTGGAAGTGGGATTAGTTTTGCAACTGGCCGAGTGTATACTTTATTCTTCACTTGGATTTCCACTGCTCTGATATGACCATCTGATCCAGGAAAGGTCTTAACTACCTTGCCGACCAACCACATGGCACGTGGGAGTTGTGGGTCTACAAGCATAGCAATAGTTCCCGGGGAAATATCACTCGTATCTTTACACCACTTGTGACGAGCTTGGAGTGTTGGCAAGTAATGGCGCATAAAGCTTGACCAGAATTGATCAGTTAGCACCTGGCTTTGCCTCCATCTCCGCCGCCCCATGAGCTCTGTAGCTGGATATATAACAGGTGGTAATGAACTATCAGGCCGCCCCATGAGTAGGTAATTGGGCGTAACTGGGTCAAAGTCAGCTACATTGGAAGATGTGTACCCAAGAGGTTTACTGTTCAAGATCCCTTCCACTTCAATAAGCACTGTCAGGAGCACTTCCTCAGATACTGTCTGTGAGCCAATGGTGATACGAAGAGCATTCTTTACAGAGCGGATCTCTCGTTCCCAGGCACCCCCAAAGTGTAGAGCACTTGGTGGGTTGAAATGGAAAGATATTTTCTGCTTGGCCAGATGCTGTTGCAGTTGAGGGCTGAGAGATGCAAAGGCCTCTCGAAGTTCTCTTTCTCCACCATGAAAGTTTGTGCCATGGTCTGAGAATAATTCACATGGTTTGCCACGACGGACTACAAACCTCCGCAGGGCCATTAAGAAGGAATCAGTATCTATAGAGGTAAGCAAGTCGAGGTGAACACATCTTGTGGTAAGGCACTTAAAGATTATCCCCCATCTCTTCTCACTGCGTCTGCCAATTTTGATTTGAAATGGTCCGAAACAGTCCATGCCCGTACTAAAGAAAGGTGGTTTCTGGAGTCTCAGTCTGGCTGGTGGCAGATCTGCCATCTTTGGAATGATTGGTTTGCCTTTCCACTTGCGACATTCTTTGCATAGATGTTGCTGCCTACGGATGGCTTCACGCCCTCTTAGCACCCAAAAGTTTCGCCGTATTTCCGCAAATACCCTCTCTGGTCCGGGGTGGCAGAGCTTGTCATCATATTCTTTTATTAGTAGTTTGGTGACTATGTGATAAGGATCTAGCACTATAGGGTGGATCACTGATGGCTCCATTCCTTCTGCACGACTAAGACGACCACCAACTCGGATTATCTGGTAAGACTCATCATATTCTGGGGCTAAGGTTAACAGCCGGCTGGTGGAGAGAATTGGTCTTTTCGCTTTGAGCAGTCTGTACTCCTCAGGGAAACTATCAATTTGTGATTTCTGAAAGAGGAGCATTTCTTCAGCCTGGTAGTCCGCTGCAGAAGTGGTTTCATTGGGGTTATGAATTTGAACTGATGCTTTAACGAGGTCACTCCAGGAAGTATAGTTGGCCGGGTCAGGAATGTTAGGGGCAGTAGTTTCTGTTAGTAATCCACAGAAAATACCCTTTCGCTGTTCGTCTTTATCCATGGGATCTTGTATAGGAGGAGTAACTGGCCATTCCGGTTCGGGTCGGAGCAAGTATGATGGACCTTGCCTCCACCTGTTGGCTATTGATAACTCTGCAAGCATTTTACCTCGGGTAAGGTCATCAGCTGGGTTACTGTACGAGTCTACGTACCTCCAGGTACATCCAGTAGTCAGTTCCTGGATCTCTGCAATCCTCGTCCCAACGAATACTTTGAATCTGCAGGATTCAGACGTTATCCATGCAAGGACAGTTGTGGAGTCTGTCCACATGACCACTTTACTGATTTCTAAAGTGAGTTCAGCTTCAAGGAGTTTGGCCAGTTGAGCACCATTCAATGCCCCACATAATTCCAGTCGGGGAATGGTTTGTTGTCGCTTAGGAGCAACTTTAGATTTCGCCATAATGAAGGCTAACTGAACTTGGCCTTGTAGGTCTTCTGACCGCAGATAGGCGACGGACCCATATGCCTTCTCCGAAGCGTCACAGAATATGTGAATCTGTCTGGTAACCGTAGACTGGTCTGTATTTGATGTCACAAGACAACGAGGCAGTGTAATGGTGGCCAGGTTAGGGAGTTCCCTTTCCCAGTTATTCCAGGACTCCAGGAGATCCTCAGGCATGTTAGGATCATCCCATTCTCTCTGCTTATCCCATAGTCTCTGAACCAGCAATTTAGCCTGTGTGGTGAATGGAAGGATAAATCCAAGGGGATCATACTGAGTTGCTAATACTCTATAAATGTGACGCAGAGTACATTTTCCTGGCTTTACATGGCGGGGCTTGTAACCGAATGTGTCAGATTGACAGTGCCATTTCAATCCTAAAGTGGATTCCTGGGTGTCATTTCGGTCTTGGGATAACCACAGCTCAGTGCTGTCAGATCGTGCTTCAGTTGGCAAATGCTCAATCACGCTAGGCACATTACTTGCCCACTGACGGAGTTGGAAACCTCCGGTAGCTAGGAGTCCACACAGTCTATCAACTAATTGTTTGGCCTCTTGAGGAGATGGAACACTCCGCAGACAATTATCTACATAGAAGTTCCTCTCAACTGTGGATCTGACCTCATCACCAGGGTCACTGTGATCATTGACATGCCGCTGCAAAGCATAAATGGCACAACACGGGCTGCAAGTTGTACCAAAGGGTAGCACCTGCCACTCAAATATGTCCCGAGGCCTGTTTCTGTCCAGGTCACGCCACACAAAGCGAAGGAGATGTTTATCTTTAGGTAGAAGGCGGACCTGGTGAAACATTCCCTTGATGTCGCCACTCACAGCCACAGTATACTCACGGAAGCGTAGAAGGACGCCTAGCAATGATGGACCTAGAGCTGGACCAGGCAGCAGGTAGTCATTCAAAACTTGGCCTCGACACTGAAAGGAGCAGTTGAAAACTACACGGTTCTTGCCATTATGCTGAACTAGATGGTGAGGTAGGAACCATGACTCGCCCTCTTTGCTGGTTTCATGGGGGGAAAGTTTTACAGCATAACCAGCGACTTCCAGCTTCTTTATTTCTTCCTTATATGCAGCCGCTTTGACTGGATCTCTCTCAAGGCACCTTTCAGTGTTCCTTAAATTAGGTAGCACTGCTTCCATTGAGGCCTGAAGGAGTGGCATGTCCTTCTTGCGCAGTAAGGGGGTGGCATATCGATACACTTCATCAACTGATACTCTTGTGGTCTGGGTTTGTAGAAGGTCTATAGCTTCTTGGTCTTGCTTTGATCGTGTGACTGACCTCTCTGATTTGATTGGAATGACATCAGCCTGCCAAAGCCTTTCCACATTTTGAAGCAACTCTGCCTGTGAAGGGATAAAAGTGGCATGTAAACACTGCTGAGTGTTAAGCGTTACCTCCAGTACACGAGCCGGACCTTGCAGAGCCCATCCCAGTCGTGTCTTAACAGCTGCTGGGCCCCCTGGTGGTCCAAGGCGAACTGGCTCTATTGTGGTAATGAGATGTGGATGGTCAGCTCCGATCAACAACAATGGACGAGCCTTATGAATGGGCTGGAGTGGGAGGCCTTTCAGATGGCTGTATTTCTGCTGTAAGGTTGCCACGGGATACGAGTACTCCTCCAGGCTCAAGGGTTCAGCTGTAAAGGCATTCTGGATTTTATAACTCTTGTGTGGTTGAGTGGGTGTTGAAATTCTGAAAGACACTGCTGAACCTTTGAGTGTAGTAAGATCTTGCCTGATGGTTCTTAAGGTTAAATCCTCTGTCTTTCCTTTGAGTCCTAGCATTTGGGCTGCTGATGACAGGAGGATGGTGCGCTCAGATCCATCATCTAGTACGGCATAGGTGTCCAGATTCTGCCCGTTATGCTCCAGGACAACTCTAACCACCTTCAAAAGGACTCGTTTAGAACTTGGAGGTCTGTCCAAGTGCAGTGGTTTTGTGGTAGAGCTCACCAGACAAGTACCCTCATTTGCTGTCTTAACGTTGACGTCATGTAAGATCTGCAAGTGTTTGCCATTACACCTGTGGCAGGGCTTCTTTAAAGTACATTGCGCAGATCGATGTGAGCGTGCACACTTCCAGCATCTGTTGTTCCTCTTTATCCAGTCTGTGATTTGGTCTTTAGTGAGTTCTTGGAAAATGGTGCACTGGCTGAGATAATGTTCTCTGTTATCACAGTATGGACAGAATGCATTACTCTTCTCAAATTTATTTGATGGTTGCCGTACTATTTCAGCTGAAGTTGTCTGATCTGCACCATGAAGAATTGTGGCTGGTCTGGACTTGAATCTGGGTTCTCTGTTTAAGTCAACTTTGTGTCTGACTCTGTCTCTCTGGGCTTTGTTTCCCGCAAAGCTATCATGGTCCTGACACCATGACTCAAACTTCAGCCACTTTGCCAGATCATTGAGTGTGTACATGGTACCAGGTTCATTACTGATGCTCCTTCTAAAGGCTGCACGTAGCTCTGTAGGTAATTTAGTGAGAAGTCGCGCCACATGGGAACCACAGCGTAGTTCAACCTCTCCCTCTGACCCCAATGTCCTGAGGAGGCCTTCTAGTGCTTGGACTTGGAGAGCAAAGCGTTCAAAGCTAACCGTGTCACCAGGTTGGATATCTGCAGAATCCATAACAGCTGCTAACTTGTTGAGAGCCAGTTGATGAGGACGGCCATATCTCTCAGTTAACGCCTCCATGGTGTCTGTATATGGGGTGAGCGAGTTCAAGAGCGAGTCCGCTATCAGGCGTGCCTCCATTAGTTTCAAGTGGTCAATGAGCACCTGGTATTTAAACAGTTCATTTGCATCCTCTGGTAACAAGTTTCCCAAAGCTAACTTTAGCCTGGTAAATTCACCTGGGTCTCGATGGATGAAGTCTGGTATGGTTGGCTGTGGACCCCTATAAGTTGTCTCCTGTCTAGTTGAACTGGAATGCCACGCCACTGGGTTTGCTGGTGGTCTGTAAGGTTGAGAATAGGAAGGAACAGATGGAATAAGAGGAGTAGAAGATGTCAGTTTTGTTTTCACCTGCCGTGAGTCCTGTTGGTTACTAAAGGGGTTAAGCATGTTTGAAGGAACATGAGTCAATCCATCACTAGTAAAGGTGTCTGGGTAATGACTCCAGGCTGGGGGAGGAACGAGATGAGCCTCAATATCTGTAGCATCAAGATGTGGAGTCGGAAGTCTGCGTGGGGCTGGTACTGGCTGGACTCGAGGGGCTGGTCTAGGAACAGGTTGCTCATTATCTCTGTAGACAGTTCTAGGTGAAGGTAATGGAGGTGTTGGAGCTAAGGGCTGTGGTTTAGGAAGTGAAGAAGCTAAACTTGTTTGGTTTCTCATTAGCATTTCTTGCATACCTTTCTGAATCTCCAACAGTTGTCCGATTTCCTCTTTCATTGTTTGCTGTGCTTGACGAAGCTGTCTATTCTCTCTTTCAAGGTCATACAATCTTTCCCTGGATTCCCTAGGTATTGAATAGCTCTCCATCTGTAGTGAATAATCATCTCTTTCCCTCCACAGATCTTTGATATACCAGGGCTTTCTTCCTTGGTCTCCTGCATCTAACGAATCAGGTGTTCGGATGCCAGGCTCCTCGTCTATACTTTGATGACTGATATCGTGCCCGTGTGCCATCCTTCTATCACTGTGATCAGTGTGCTGATAATTTTCTAGCCCATGTGACTGCTGTGCCGTTAGAGAAGCTCTAGTTTGATTTGGATACTGAACTTCAAATTCTTCCAAATAGGCTGGATGGCGGACTGAACGTCTAGGACGTGCACCTTGAGTCTGATATTCATCCATTCTGGTCCAGTGTAAGCACAATGATCCGGCTCGAAGGACCAATATTAATGAGTTTGCTTAGGACTGTATTTGCACTGGTTCAATATAGCTGTGCTCGCACTGGTGTGCCGGTCAGAACACAGGAGGCAGGAATCAGAAGTAACAGTTTTAATTAGGTCCAGCATGAATATTTAGCACAATGAACGGCACAGTCAGACCACAGGACATTGAATGGCACTATCCTATTAGACATGGTATCTGAGGTAGTATGTTGTGTGGTCTGAAACAGTGAATAACAGTAATTAGATAATATCAAACATGTCCATTATCATTAATAACAGCTGGCATTTATCCCAATATCATTCTATTATGAACATAACATTATACAATGTAATAGCGATTTTTACCACTAGGTGGCGCATAGCGCTCATAAACGGAATTATCCGAAATGTCTTTGCTCAGTCATTACACAATAAGCTAACAAATCTATATAATCACAGAACGGATCTATACAGTGTTTAAACATACATTTATACACAGTAAAGCATTAATCAGTGATCGTTATTATTCTGAACTCAAGTATATTTGGAATATATCCATGTTAAATGAACATCTTAGGCTAGAATCTAAGATCGTCGTCACCTCAGACAAACAAACTCACGATGGTTTGATTATTCATAGTATTTGACATCCGATAGAAACACTCAGTAAATTACTTACATAGTATCATTGACGCACAACTGAAACATATCCACTTTGACCATGGAAGTAAAGTTAAGTTAACATCCTTGAGAAACCCAAGTGGTAACGTGGTAGGCTCATCAGGAACAGAAAGTGATTGACGCAATGGAGCAACAACTAATCTGATTGGTTGTTCCTTCCCAACAGTACTAATTTCTATATATTAAAAGAGTATTTTTCTATACTTCTCATTAAAGATGTGATTGGGCCAGCCCAGTGTCAATCAAGAAAACAACCAATGGGCCGCTGATCTACGCGTTTCATGCGGTGTCAGAAAAAAAGCTAACGCTGACGCTTTTTTTTGACCAATGCATTACACCGGCACTAACCCAGCGCCGCCGATTAAGCAAAACAAAACAAAACAAAACAAAACGAATGTGCTATTTCTATTTTAGCCCCCGGCCGCTTTTTTGCTTTATCCATCTTTTTGAGGGCGCCTACTCCTCATAAATCTTATGAGGGCGCCTACTCCGCTACACATACCGGTGGTATTCCCACTTTTTGCGCCACTGGCAGGCTTACCCCTAAAATCCACTGGATCCGTCTACGGCGCGGAACGTCAGCGCCACGTTTTTGATGCGTCCCTAACTCAAAGTCCACTGGAAGCGTCTCAGACGCGTTTCAGCAGCGGAGCGTTGGTGACGTCTTCATTTTTCCTCAGAATCGGAGCGTTGTTTATTTGTTGTTCATTTGTCTTCTTTTGGCTCAGGAGCAGACAGTTAATTGTGCTACCTTATTGATTTTTTTCTTCAATTTTCCTCTTTGTGCTACTACAATAGGTAAGTGGGTTACTTAGTTAAGTGAATTCTTTCTATTAGTTTTTTCTGTTGTTATTTCCTACTTGGTATCCAATCAGAGGCATTGTTGTCCAAACTGTAGGGATGCGGAGTCTCCAGAGGGTGTTTATTTTGAAATTGATAGTGTTTTTTGACTTTTATTTTGTATTCACGGTGCGGCTTGGACGCGGGTCCGTCAAAAATAGACTAGGCGCCTATCTTTAGCGAAGCGGCGCAGAGAGCCGCTTTTGAGACGCGCTGCGTCCGCAGCTGGTGGACTTTAGAGCATTGACTATAATGGCCGCGATTAGCAGCGGCATCCGCGACGCTGACGTTCCGCGCCGTAGACGGATCCAGTGGATTTTAGGGGTTATGTGCCGGCCTGGCCCGAGGCTGAGCCCCGGAGAGCCCCGGCCTAATTTAACCACTGGCTGTGAGCTTGATGATATAGTCTACACCTCTGCTTTGGGCCCGTTTTTCCTCCTCCTCCTTCCTTCGTTTTTGGAAAGCCGATCCCGATGGCTTGGGTGTTCTTTTCATAATAAAAGATAATATATATATATAATATATGATCATTTATAGCCTACAACCGCCAAGGGGCGTTTAAAGCGCATTTAAAGCACTAAAACCAGCTGTC
Organism: Siphateles boraxobius; assembly: GCF_051911475.1. Lineage (NCBI taxonomy): Eukaryota > Metazoa > Chordata > Actinopteri > Cypriniformes > Leuciscidae > Siphateles > Siphateles boraxobius. The sequence continues at coordinate 639,634 of NW_027508739.1, forward strand.
AGATGTTTTCGCGCCACTCCCGGTTGCTGAGCAACGCGCGTGAGTTTGACAGCTGCCTGTCAGAGTGACTCAGTCGTTTTTTAGGATTGTATAATCTAGTAAAAGAAATGGACAAATACAAGCAGTGTGTGGACAGTGCACAGTAAAAGTGTACAGTGTGTGCGCAGCTTTCATAATACGATCCATACATTTAGTTAACTTTTTTTTTAACTCTGCAATTTTGCACCCCGTCCAGCAGATGGCGCTTTAGGCGGCCGCCTGTGTCACCTGTCGGCAAAGCCGGCCCTGACCTACCATAGACATCATGATGTCTATGTGACCTACCGCCACTTCACTCCCATTGACAAATCCTCTCCCGTGGCCTCATGGGATAGTATATCGTATGCACACTTCAAAATATCGCCGGAAGTAGAAGATCATCCGAGTACTATCCCCCAACTCTTTTATTTGTACTGTGAATTCACATACTTCTTTTGACACTTACTGTTTCATTTCATCTATACTATATAGTAGAGAAGTATGTGACTTCAGACACAGCTAAGAGTTTTATAAGGATATTTTGTCTTATAAAATATATTTGTCTTATTTCCCCTCCGGTGTGTCTCTTTTTTCAGTTCATTAAGAGCATCATCCGGGTGTTTAAAGTGCACTTTTTCTATTGGGAGTTTTGAACAGCACACAGACTGCTCACACTGTTTATTATACTACAAAACAGCATAGAACAGTGCGTGGATTGAGATGCACTTATTGTCTTTTTTTATTGCACTTATTGTCAAAAAGTTGCATTTTTATCTCAAGTTTGTGTAAATAGGATGCTCCATGCATTCCATGAAGAGCAGAATGATGCTCTTCCAAAAACAGCCAGGGATTTATAACGCTCTCTCTTGGTCAGATGCTGATACAGCAGTCATAACTGAATAATAAAGCTTAGGGTGTAAAGCAGGATTATTATAGTTCACCCAAATAGTTCGTAGTTCATAGGGATAGTTCACCCAAAAAATTTCAATTCGTCACCCTTAGTTGTCCCAAACCTTTCTTCAGCAGAAGAAAAAGAAACTCATGCATGTTTGGAACGACATGAGAGTGAGTAAATGATGAAAATCTTCATATTTGGGTAAACTATCCCTTTAACTAAAACTGAAAACAAAAAAAAAACAAAAAATTTTGTTGCTTGAAATAAAATAAACGTTAACTGAAATAAAATATAAAAAACTTTGGCAGAATAAACAAAAAACTATATAGACATATTTTTTTTAAACTATTAAACATGCCAAAAACACAAAATTACTTGAGCTTTAACTGAAATTAAAAATAAAAACATTGTCAAAACTTTACAGAAAACGACTTTGTAAAGAAACACTACGCGCCTCTTGATTGAACATGTAACATGCATGACGTCACCGTTTTTATAGTTTACACGGAGACGATAACTTCAAAAAAGTGCACTTTGAAACCAGTTTTCAAAAGTTTGAGTTTTCAGACTCCAAAACGACATTGTGGTGTAAATAATCGGCCAAAGCGCATACGTTTTCTGAAAAAACTGTGATTGAAACCGGTGTTGTATAAACGTCCTCTTACAGAATCACATCCAACAAAGATTTTTCTGGAGATTTCATGACATTGTGAAACGGATGACGGAGTAAAGGAACAACAGGGACAGAAAAACTGTTTTTACAAACATGATAATTTTATTGGTCTGATTACAGTTATCAAGAATGACTTCAGTCAAAATAGATTTCTAGACACAACAGCATTATTCCAGTCAAGCACACACCGGACGCGTCATCCACGCGAGGACACAGGACTCAGACGTGCGCCGTTGTGTTTCGTGCCGTTAATTCAATCTCAGCCCATAATAGATTGTGTAAGCTTGGATATATAATGATGGCGAAGTCTTGAAGCTGTGCCGTCCATGTCACCTACAGAAAACAACCGCATTTTATTTGATTTCACAACTTTGTTTAGGGATTCACGATATATCGGTATCAGCCAATATATGTTCATTTTTATTGTTATCGGCCTGATAAGAAAATTCGGCCAATATATATATATATATATATTAAAGCCGATAAATAATGTATTGTTTCCTTCAGCTGAGACACTTCAGATGCGCACTGTTTCGAATTGCTTGAAATATGATTAGAATCACTTAGAAAAAGCAAAATACAGTAAAGTTGATCTTGCACTGCACAAGTCTGTCATATCGGCTACAGAAAATGATGAGAACGTTATAATTGTGTGTTTTGGACATGGCTTTTAATGATGAGACTTTTGTTTTTGTAATCAGGCTCTCAAAAGTATCTAAAAATTTGGATTTAGATTTATCGGCCTATATATTGGTTATCGGCTTTCAAATATAAAGAATTATCGGTTATCGGTATCGGCCAAAATTTTCATATCGGTGCATCCCTAATTTTTATATGTGATTAAGAAGAGATAAATTGTTTCAATAAAAGTTAAGTTAATTTCAATAAAAAACGATAGCATTTTGTTTTGCACGGTGTGTATGAACAGATATATGACACTTACATGTTGAAGAGCACAGGCAGCGTTTGAGCATGAGTGCATCACCTAAACCAGAGATCATAAGAGATCATAAGCTTTCTATAATGAAAAACATAATGCATTCAGACGGGAAATAGTGTGTTTGCTTGTGGTCTCTGTGACTCCTTCAGTGTGTGTTAGCGCTGCACGATTAATCGCAGTTTCCATGTAATCGCACTTAAACCCATTTGGCTTATCGCGCTTTTGAAATCGCAAAGGCTGCGATTATTATCATACGATTATTATTAATTATTTTTTATGCGCAGCTTGTCAGTGACGTACGGCTCTGTAAACGCTGCTCACTCTGAAAGCACTGCGAGTTTGACTCACTCTGCCGGGCATATTTGTCTTGTGTGTGAGACACCCTCTGTTGTTCAGATGGGTATGTGTGTGTGTGTGTGTGTGTGTGTGTGTATGTGTGTGTGAGACTCTGGTGTTCATATCAATATGTGGCATGTTTGTGTGTGGCGCCCTCTGGTGTTCAGATGGATATGTGGTGTGTGTGTGTGTGTGTGGTGTGTGTGTGTGTGTGTGGCGCCCTCTGGTGTTCAGATGGATATGTGGTGTGAGTGTTTGTGTGTGTGTGTGGGGGGCCCTCTGGTGTTCAGATGGATATATGGTGGGTGTGTGTGTGTGTGTGTGGCGCCCTCTGGTGTTCAGATGGATATGTGATGTGTGTGCGGTGTGTGTGTGGGGCGCCCTCTGGTGTTCAGATGGATATGTGATGTGTGTGCGGTGTGTGTGGGGCGCCCTCTGGTGTTCAGATGGATATGTGGTGTGAGTGTATGTGTGGCGCCCTCTGGTGTTCAGATGGATATGTGGTGTTTGTTTGTGCGGTGTGTGTGTGTGGTGCCCTCTGGTGTTCAAATGGATATGTGGTGTGTGTGTGTGGCGCCCTCTGGTGTTCAGATGGATATGTGATGTGTGTGCGGTGTGTGTGGGGCGCCCTCTGGTGTTCAGATGGATATGTGGTGTGTGTGTGTGTGGCGCCCTCTGGTGTTCAGATGGATATGTGGTGTTTGTTTGTGCGGTGTGTGTGTGTGGTGCCCTCTGGTGTTAGATGGATATGTGGTGTGTGTGTGTGTGTAGCGCCCTCTGGTGTTCAGATGGATGTGTGGTGTGAGTGTATGTGTGGCGCCCTCTGGTGTTCAGATGGATATGTGGTGTTTGTTTGTGCGATGTGTGTGTGTGGTGCCCTCTGGTGTTCAGATGGATATGTGGTGTGTGTGTGTGGCGCCCTCTGGTGTTCAGATGGATATGTGGTGTGTGTGTGTGTGTGTGGCGCCCTCTGGTGTTCAGATGGATATGTGGTGTTTGTTTGTGCGGTGTGTGTGTGTGGTGCCCTCTGGTGTTAGATGGATATGTGGTGTGTGTGTGTGTAGCGCCCTCTGGTGTTCAGATGGATGTGTGGTGTGAGTGTGTGTGGCGCCCTCTGGTGTTCAGATGAATATGTGGTGTGTGTGTGTGTGTGTGTGGCGCCCTCTGGTGTTCAGATGGATATGTGGTGTGTGTGTGTGTGCGGTGTGTGGCGCCCCGGTCGGGATTAACCGCTGCGCACTAGTGTATCTGTGTGTGATGTTTTCTCCTGTTTTATCGCTCTAGAATTAATAGTGACGCTTTCCTCCCCTTTGAGTCGTACCTCCTTTTCCCGGCCAGAACTGAGTTGAGGTATTTCTTGGCCGCCATCTGTTTGCGGTAACGGCTGTAGTTATCGGTGAAGACGGCGTCAGAGTGACGTTTCACAGGCGTCTGATCCACACCCAGCTCATCACTACAGGACAATACATCACCATCTTATTATAACAGCTTCACTGAATCAGCCACAACACATGCTGCATTATGTTTAGCACATTCATCAGTTTGGCATCCATCATCTATTATATGAACATCTATTATCAAATAAAGTCAGCTTTATTAATATAGCGCTTTTTACAATACAGATAGTTTCAAAGCAGCTTTACAGTGATAACAGGAAAATAATGCTCCCAGATATCAACCAGGGCATCTACAAACTGCCGTGGTGATGTACACTATCTGTCAAAAGTTAGGAATAATTAATAATGCAATTAAAAGATTAAGATTTCTTTAATGCTTTTGAAAGAAGCCTCTTACGCTCACCAATGCTGCGTTTATTTGATCAAACACAGTAAAAACAGTGAAATATTGATCAAACACAGTAAAAACAGTGAAATATTATTAAGATTTAAAATAACTGTAATAACTGAATGTGAATATATACACTACCGTTCAAAAGTTTGGAGTCTGTAAGATTTTTAATGTTTTTAAAAGAAGTCTCTTCTGCTCACCAAGGCTGCATTTATTTGATTAAAAATACAAAACAAATCCAGTAATATTGTGAAATATTATTACAATGTAAATCAGCTGTTTTCTATGTGAATATATAGTGAAGTGTAATTTATTCCTGTGATCAAAGCTGAATTTTCAGCATCATTACTCCAGTCTTCAGTGTCACATGATCCTTCAGAAATCATTCTCTATATTTTTTTTTCAGGATAATTTGATTGAATAGTACGTTCAAAAGAACAGCATTTAATAGAAAAAAACGTTTGTAACATCATAAATGTCGTTACTGTCACTTTTGATCAATTTAATGCGTCCTTACTTACTGCAACAAAGTTTGTTTCTAGAAGGAAATAGCATCACAGTCCAGCTTAAGTAAGTCCAGTGATGGTTCATTTTTGTTGTAAAAAAGTTATTAATTTAGTTAATTTATATACATATATTGCCGCTCTGGAGAAAACCGTGATGTCATCGTCCAGCTCAGGTCAGTTCTCATATAATGGTCTCAATGCAATAATTTTGTTGAATATTAAATTAAATGTCCCCAACTAAGCAAAACAAAAGCCAAAGTCGACAGTGAAACTAAAATCAGTGACAGAATGGAGAAAAAACAACGAACGAACAGTGTATGATTATGATTCAGGCATTACAGGTCAGATTGGATTGAAACATTCAGATCTTGTTCTCTTTACCTGACTCTCTTGGCTAGTAGAGACTCCAGATACTCTTTCGCAGACAGTTGTCCGAGCAGTTTGCTGTATCCGCTCGTGAAAAGCCCATCAGCGTGTCTGGATGGTCTGAAAGCAATACAGATAAAAAAACAACACTTTTTATTGGATTGTAAGACGGTGGTTTCTCGTAAACTCAAAGTTGTTCGTCCCCACGAAAGATCATCTTCAACATCATCATTACGTTTACAGCTTCAGTCTTCACTCTGGAAATGGATCTATAATATTTTTACGAGAGAGTAAATGAAGCTGTGTGTAATTGCAGGAACCTCTGGACGGTGTTTGCGAGTTCATACAGGAGTTTATACGCCTCGAGATCCTGCAGAGACGAGTCGTCCTCTCCGTCTCCATCCAGAGCGCCTGGTCTGCAAAACAATAATGATGCAAAATACACAAAGATGTTCTTTTACGCAAAGAAAATGCGATTGTGATATAAGATTGGGAAAAATAAGATTTTTGACACGTGCATGAAACTTTTAAATATTTATTTATAATATAATTTAAGAGTGAATCCTACAAAGAAATTTCCAGGTCATATTTCTCCTCAAAACCAATAGAAAGACAGAAGACAATATAATTTTTTGCATTGTAGGCGATTAAACCTATTTTATAACAAAATTCTCATTACTGAAATGCATATTATATATATATAATGCAATAATAATGCAAATTTAAAATAGACATTGCCATTAAAATATAACATTGTAAAACGAACCATAATGATAAATAAATATGCTTCAATGGATTCAATTATATTAAAAATAAATATATATATATATATGGCATGAAAATAATGTCACAACACAAAACACACCCCTACATTGATAATAAAATGGGTTTCATTTGAATTAATTTCTATTTAAAGAAATTATAATTTTTATATGTGTGTGTGTGTATATATATATATATATATTGACCTGAAAATAATGTCACAACGCAAAACGAACTGATAATGAAAATAAAATAGGTTTCATTTGAACTAATTCATATTTAGAAAATGCATAAATGATATTTAAAACAACAAAGTAATTAGCCTATTGTTTTTCCATATTATTTGGGGGTGAAATTAATTTGATTTAATTTGTAATACAATATTATATACAATAAATATATAATACAATAATAAACATATGATACAATAAAATATACAATAAAACACTATACATTAATCTTAAAAATAAATAATATATATACATTTTTTTATAAATAATGAAAATAATTTGGTTTAATTTCTAAAATAATATTGTAATAAAAAGCATGAGATGAGTGGTGATGACCTGCAGATGAGTGATGTTTGTGTCTCACCTGATGTCTGTGTACGCAGAGATGTCCGGCAGAGCGAGAGTGCGACCGCAGAAAACCCCACAGACGGCCGTCAGGAGGAGCGTCTGCAAGCTCAGCCAACTCATGATGTCTGCAGATGTGCATCACCACAAACATCTGCATAACTCAGTGTTCACGGGCACTCTCATAGCCATTTATCAGACGTGAGTGTTACTCCTTTTTGCATTACTGGCACTTGATAAAAAACTTAAAACGATATAAAATGCATCTGTGTCTAGTTGCCATTTTAAGCACCTTTTTGTAATTAAACTAAAACATGCGTATGTTTGGGTCAAATATGGACATACCCAACCTAGATTCTTTTAATGCAACAGTTCATATTTAACTCAAACATGGGTTGAAACAACCCAGCATTTTTTTTTTTTAAAGATTGTACCCAACTGATATGAATGTTAAAAGTGTGCTTTTATCTATCAGTATAATAGTAATAAGTGTACAGAGAACTCACAGTCAGGATGTTTTCCCAGCGGTGCGGTCGGTTGTGTATGATCTCTGACTCCTGTACGGATGAAGAATAGTTTCCTCAGCGCTGTTCCCGTCGGTCTGTCTGTCTTTCTCCTGAACGCTCGCTTTTATACACCTGATTATTCCCTTTCCTGAAGAAGTCTCCGCGTCTGTCCTGCGTCACGCCGGTCCCGGTGGGATACACCCAAATGGATGATGATCTGGCGGTCAAACATAAATTGGGTTTCTCGGAAAGATTTGTTATTGCTGACTCATTTTTTTATTATTTTTATTTTATTTTATAATACTTAAACCGCATTCTGCATGTTTTTGGCGATTTTGCTGTGACTTCTACTATGTGAAATGTTTACCTTTTGGAAGTCAGATGTTGATATTTCAGAGTTCGGGACGGTGGTAATTGGGCATCTTCATTAGATTGTGAAAAGTATGACGTGATGTGTGTTGAATCAGGGTCATTATAGAAGCATCGGTCAATCATATTACAGAATTCTGCAGGTCTGCTGATCTAATATCGCTGCACAATATTTCTCCACCCACACTGTATTCAGGTCAGTGTACAGTACAACAGGTCATCTCAGGTCGAAATACAACATCTATATCTTAACAACATGTATATAGAACTAAAATGTACACTGTTCTATTAAACAAGAAATTAATAATTGATTACTTTAATAAATGCGTTGATTTTTATGATTGCTCATGCAAAGCCTGTTTCCAGGGTGTTGCTATGATGTACAGTGTTTATAGTTGTCGCTACAGTATGTGGTTGCTAGGGTGTTCTGGTTGGTTGCCAAGTCTCTTTGATATTCTGGTATGTATTTACAGGCCAGTTTTAAATGTATGCTGATTTAATTACAATAATGCTTATTTTGAATAAAATGGTCATGGATATAATGCTACAATGCAAGATGAATCCATAATGATAGGTTTCATTTAAATTAAATAGTTATAATTCAAAAAAATTATAATTTATCCATGTGATTTTGGGGGGATTCATTAAAAAATGTATAATATTTTTTTTGTTAAATAAATTATGAAAATAATTTGGTTTAATTTATAATATAATATTATACTACACATTAATCTGAATTAAAAAACTTTTTGTTAACTGAATTATAGATAATATCTGTACATTTATTGTGTTTTATGGAATTTAACAACATAAATATAGAACCAAAATATGCACGTTGTATAAAATGAAAATTCTGTAAGTGATCACATTAACAAATGCATTAATTTCTATCAAGCGGCAACCAACCCTCTCTCTTGAATCCAACACAGAAGTGACTTAAACTGCAGTTCATCCACTGGCCACTAGAGACCGGCTCCAAAAGAGAGTCAATCCCATAGACCTCTATGTTAAAATGCCCAACTTTACTGCAGAAAAAAACAAGTTTACAGCCTGATGCAAAAAGTGGTCTTGGTCTATATAGCTAATTTTGCCCTTTATGACAACTCTGAGGGGGGTGAATTTTTTTTTTATTTAAACTCATCCGTTTAAATAATATTAAAGCTGCAGTAGGGAGTTTTGAGAAAATGTTGACTTAGCCTGAAAATTTAAACAAGCACAACTCACAGCTCCTCCCCCACAGCTCCTCCCCCACAGCTCCTCCCTCCACAGCTCCTCCCTCCACAGCTCCTCCCTCCACAGCTCCTCCCTCCACAGCTCCTCCCCCACAGCTCCTCCCCCACAGCTCCTCCCCCACAGCTCCTCCCCCACAGCTCCTCCCTCCACAGCTCCTCCCTCCACAGCTCCTCCCTCCACAGCTCCTCCCCCACAGCTCCTCCCCGACAGCTCCTCCCCGACAGCTCCTCCTCCACAGCTCCTCCCTCCACAGCTCCTCCCTCCACAGCTCCTCCCTCCACAGCTCCTCCCCCCACAGCTCCTCCCTCCACAGCTCCTCCCTCCACAGCTCCTCCCCCACAGCTCCTCCCTCCACAGCTCCTCCCTCCACAGCTCCTCCCTCACAGCGGAGCCTGCCGTGAACGCGCAGGCTAGTAAGCAGGACCACCGATGACGGCGGATTATAAACAGTTATGGCACATTCACTAATAGGGACGAAACATCAACAATATGCTTTACATTGACTATGGCCTGCCCATACTTTGACTACAAACTTGGTCCTCAAATCATTATGTATTTTGCAATACATGTAACTTTATAACGTTGCACTCTTTCTATAAGTTATAAATAGCTAGTAAGATGACGTTAAAGCACAGGTTCTCAAAGTGCGGCCCGCGGGCCTGAAACATTTCTGGCGGCCCGCGATAACATCTGAAAAACATCTGTAAAACTGTTAAAACTGTACATTGCTTTGAAAAAATTTATCAATCCGTTTAGCGGTGTTTAGCGGCCGAAAACAGCACCACAAATCCCATTGCAATTTAAAAGGGTATGTTGACCAAGTAATCAATATTCAGTGTGACTTAATGACAAGCTTATTAATAGCCGCGTTTCCATTACCTGTCAAATATTTCGCCGGCGCGAACACTTGCATTTTCCTATCAACAGTGTGTCATGAGATTGGAGAGCGAACCCAAACGCAGACAATTTGCAGACTCTAAATGTTTATTCTGACACAACAGAAAACAAAAAACCCACGAGGGGGCAAAACAGGACAGGAGCAGAGTACAACTAAACTAAGACACGATGACAAACAAAGATTCCGACTTGACAAGAAGCAAACTCACAATTCTAATTGAACAGGACTTCAGATAAAATACTCACAGGGATATATACGCAAAAATAGACAATGTACCGACCCAGGACAGCAAACACAAGGGGATTAAATAGGGAGACACTAATGACAAAGACAGGTGAAGCTGACTAGACAATAATGACGAGACGAGGATAACAAGGGGGCGGGGTAACGTAACGAGACAACACAAGCACATGGCTCAAAACAAGACCATGTGCTTGCACACAAAACATGATTCTGTCATGATCCTGCCTCAAGACAAGAGAAAATCAAGGACACGAGGGCAGAATCATGACAGAACCCCCACCTTAAGGAGCGGCTACCAGACGCTCCTCAAGGGGACATCAAACACGGGACATGACAGACTGAGACATTGACACAAACCAACAAAACATGACAAATAACAGTAACGGCAAACACGAAAACACAACTACAGGGTTAGGATGCAACAATAAAAATAACAAACAAGGAAGAGGTGGCGGAGGAAACACCGAGTTCATGGGGGGTGGTCCAGGGTGGATGGGTGTGCTGGGGGTCTTCGGAAAACGGGCTGAGGGCTTAGGGCAAGGAATCCGGGCAGGTTTGGATCGGGACACATGAGGAGTCTTGGAGGAAACAGTCCGGGGTTGATTAGGGACAGGAGGAACAGTGGACGACGGAGAGGGAATCACGACAGGGGAAGCTGAGGGTGGCGAGACAAGACTTCTGACTGGGGAAACAGCGGGAAAAGGAACAGGACACATAACAGGGGACGTAGCAGACGGCTGTGGAGCGGGAACAGAACTCACTGAATCAGACTCGTATGAAGCGCTCAAATCAGACTCGGAAGAAGCGCTGACTGCAGCGGGCTCTGTGACTGCAGCGGGCTCTGTGACTGCAGCGGGCTCTGTGACTGCAGCGGGCTCTGTGACTGCAGCGGGCTCTGTGACTGCAGCGGGCTCTGTGACTGCAGCGGGCTCTGTGACTGCAGCGGGCTCTGTGACTGCAGCGGGCTCTGTGACTGCAGCGGGCTCTGTGACTGCAGCGGGCTCTGTGACTGCAGCGGGCTCTGTGACTGCAGCGGGCTCTGTGACTGCAGCGGGCTCTGTGACTGCAGCGGGCTCTGTGACTGCAGCGGGCTCTGTGACTGCAGCGGGCTCTGTGACTGCAGCGGGCTCTGTGACTGCAGCGGGCTCTGTGACTGCAGCGGGCTCTGTGACTGCAGCGGGCTCTGTGACTGCAGCGGGCTCTGTGACTGCAGCGGGCTCTGTGACTGCAGCGGGCTCTGTGACTGCAGCGGGCTCTGTGACTGCAGCGGGCTCTGTGACTGCAGCGGGCTCTGTGACTGCAGCGGGCTCTGTGACTGCAGCGGGCTCTGTGACTGCAGCGGGCTCTGTGACTGCAGCGGGCTCTGTGACTGCAGCGGGCTCTGTGACTGCAGCGGGCTCTGTGACTGCAGCGGGCTCTGTGACTGCAGCGGGCTCTGTGACTGCAGCGGGCTCTGTGACTGCAGCGGGCTCTGTGACTGCAGCGGGCTCTGTGACTGCAGCGGGCTCTGTGACTGCAGCGGGCTCTGTGACTGCAGCGGGCTCTGTGACTGCAGCGGGCTCTGTGACTGCAGCGGGCTCTGTGACTGCAGCGGGCTCTGTGACTGCAGCGGGCTCTGTGACTGCAGCGGGCTCTGTGACTGCAGCGGGCTCTGTGACTGCAGCGGGCTCTGTGACTGCAGCGGGCTCTGTGACTGCAGCGGGCTCTGTGACTGCAGCGGGCTCTGTGACTGCAGCGGGCTCTGTGACTGCAGCGGGCTCTGTGACTGCAGCGGGCTCTGTGACTGCAGCGGGCTCTGTGACTGCAGCGGGCTCTGTGACTGCAGCGGGCTCTGTGACTGCAGCGGGCTCTGTGACTGCAGCGGGCTCTGTGACTGCAGCGGGATCTGTGACTGCAGCGGGCGAAGAACGGGAGGCTCCCCTCTTCCTCCTCTTTCTCCTAGGTCGGGAAGCAGAGACCATCGCCGGAGCTGAGACGGGTTGGGGAAGCTCAGCGGAAACCACCGCAGGTACAGCCAACTCTGCGGAGGAGGACTCTGACGCCGACTCCCACGACAGCCGTCTTCCTCGTTTTCCACGAAGACTGAAGGGGGTAGATGAAGTGCCAGGAGTCGTGAGGGAGCCAGCCTGGTCCCCAAGCGTCGCGATGCCTATAACACGACCCTCCGGGATCACCGGCAGACTAGCAGAGGGTGGAGAGCCTGTGGAAGAGGCCTGCAGATCCTCCCGGGAAAAGAGATCCCATAGACGGGCATAATCCCTCATGATCTGCTCACCCTAGGACGGGATAGGGCAAATGACCCGTTCACCATTGGTTGGTGTGGACGACCAGCATCGCTCCCGGAACTCCGATTGGAAGGACATACTGTCTGCTGGGTTCTTTGTTGGTCGGTACATTCTGTCATGAGATTGGAGAGCGAACCCAAACGCAGACAATTTGCAGACTCTAAATGTTTATTCTGACACAACAGAAAACAAAAAACCCACGAGGGGGCAAAACAGGACAGGAGCAGAGTACAACTAAACTAAGACACGATGACAAACAAAGATTCCGACTTGACAAGCACCTCACAATTCTAATTGAACAGGACTTCAGATAAAATACTCACAGGGATATATACGCAAAAATAGACAATGTACCGACCCAGGACAGCAAACACAAGGGGATTAAATAGGGAGACACTAATGACAAAGACAGGTGAAGCTGACTAGACAATAATGACGAGACGAGGATAACAAGGGGGCGGGGTAACGTAACGAGACAACACAAGCACATGGCTCAAAACAAGACCATGTGCTTGCACACAAAACATGATTCTGTCATGATCCTGCCTCAAGACAAGAGAAAATCAAGGACACGAGGGCAGAATCATGACACAGTGGAGACAACTTAAAATACTCTATCATTTCTGGTTATACAGAAAAAAATAATACATTATTCGCAACTTCTTTTATTTGTGTAAACTCATAATAACAAGAAAACATTGTGCTTTTGTAAAATAAAATAAAACAATCAGTAGCTACGCGCTTTCATGATCTCCGTGAACTGGAGCGCGAGAACTGAAACAAAATATAACCTATGTAGGCTTGAAATGTCCACTTTTAAACAAATTCGAATCGAAAGCTAATACCTTCTGATTATGTAATCCGTATGAAAGTTGCATTTCTCTCTAAAAGCGCATCTGCTTAACAGCGGAGATAGAGATATGTTTTTAGCCGACACTTAGAAAACAATAATTAATAAACAATTAAAATACCTCGCTGTTTTTTCAGACACATTTATTATCATTCGCCTATAACTCACCTATAAATCACCTTTCTGTGGGCTGTGGTTCCAGAGACACCGGCTATAGCCTATATGGCTCTTCTCATTCAGCACTGCGGGAAAAATATAAATTCCAGGTTCTAATTTAGCCTTAGAAAACCAGTAAAATCGACATGTTTTCCATATTAATTTGTGTATATTTTAAATGTTTAATAAAGGGGCAAAAAGTAATTTAAACAAAAATCTGAAAAAGTCTGTTGAATATTTACTTTTTTGCGCAGCAGTTGGTGTTGCCTATCCAAATTAAAATGTTAGTGTTCAACTTTGCGTTTTAAAAAGACAACAACCGTTAATTTTTTCGTTTTTCAGTTACGGGTTAACAAAAAAAGATAATAGCGCAAAACATTTGCGCAAATCTGCAATAATGGAAACGCGACTGACAGGCAATGATAGATATGAATGATGATGACTTGTTTGGTAAGCTTCTATTTTAAAAGTTTCTGTTAAAAAAAACTCGCCAGGTTTTGCCTCAGTTATGAATTAAAATGTGTTTATTGCAATAAATGTAAACTGTAGAGATGCAATCTGGTCATTAAAATTATTTCAAATGGGATTTTCTTTTCAGTTTTTTTTTCTTTTTCTCCCCCGCCCCTTTGGCGGCCCTCAGTTCAATGTTGGGTTACTAAATTGGCCCTCACCTATGAAAACTTTGAGAACCCCTGCGTTAAAGGATTAGTTCACTTTAAAAAAAAACTTTTGCTGTAATTTACTCACCCCCATGTCATCCAAGATGTCCATGTCTTTCTTTCTTCGGTCGAAAAGAAATTAAGTTTTTTGATGAAAACATTCCAGGATTTTTCTCTATATAATGACTTCAATATGACACAAACGTTTCAAGGACCAAATGACAGTTTCAGTGCAGCTTCAAAGGGCTTTAAACGACACCAGACGATGAATAAGGGTCTTATCTAGCGAAACGATCGGTCATTTCAAAAATAAATAAAAAAGTTTAAGTTTTATAAGCACAAATGCTCGCCTTGCTCTGTTTTGTGATGCACGTTTGTGATCCTGTTCGAACTCGTTCATCAAAATGAACAAATCTTTTTTCAAGTCATTTCGTTCGTTGAACGAACACGTTGAACGAGCGCGTACACAAGCGTGTTTGACACTGATTCCTCCTGGCTCTGATTGGTTGTTTCTGACCGGGAGCGGTGTATTTCTGCAAAAGGCAATAGGACCACTGGGAGGAGCCAGAGGAGCTTGATTTTTTTCACAGATTATCTGTCTCATATTCTACTGTCAGGACATAATGACAGTTTTAACAAATATTTGTTTACAAAAGTTACCTACTGGAGCTTTAAGCTTTAAAGTTCTGCATAATTAGGGGCGTGGCCACTAGTGACAGGTGGATGGCCGCTGATGTCACTACTAGCCGTCTGTCTGCTCTCTGTTAGCGTCAGGTCACCTCAGCTAATCCGCCTCGCTGTTCATTTTCGTTTATCAGGGAGTGATGCGCGCCCAAGATGGCGACGGCCGGCTCCGCTCACTTTGGGCTATAAAAAAATGCTCTTCAGAAACACTACGGGTGACTTCATGGACACTATACAGTCTTTGATTTCTATACTTGCCCATGCAAAGGCTGTTGTCAGGGTGTTGCTATGATGTTCCAAGTGTTTATAGTGCGTTGCTATGTGGTTGCTACAGGATGTTCTGGTTGGTTGCCAGTGTCAGTGATATTCCGGTCTGTATTTACGGGTCAGGTGTCGATCCGCTCTTTAGCATGTCTTCATCATCAGGATGTGAGCAGTAAAGCGAGCGGCTCTGGGTTTCTTGCAGTGATGTTGGTCTGTGAGTTTGTAACGACTCTCCGAGGAATTCATTTCCTGCGGACCGTCAAACCAGACCATAAAACCAGAGCTGGAAATTAGCCACTAATTAAGAAGGTTCTAATGATGTTCTTTGATGAAAGAAGTTTATTTTTTGTATGAAAAAAATTTTGCTCTTTATGTGGAGCATCACAGTTCTCTTCTGTGATAGTACATTTATCACTAAAAGATCCAGTTAGAATCAAAAGGTTTACAGAATCTGAAGAACCACTAATGAAACATCAAGAACTCTTTGAATCAACGAAGTGCCATATAACCATAATAATAATAATAATAATAATAAGGATTTTGCTGGATGTAAACTGCTCTAAAGAACCACTAGGTGCGTTTCCATTATAGATTTGCGCAAAACTTTTGCGATTTTTTTTCTCTCTAAATGTGGACAAAAAGCTAATGCGAAATGACGGCGTTTCCATTAACCAATGTTATGCGAATAAAACGTAATTTTTTATTCTCGCGATAAGTCATTACAAAAATCATGGCGTCGGATGTTGGTAGGTTTATGTATCAGCCGCTGCACTGGCCATTATTATTAATCGAAGGAGACGTGTGTGTGTTATTCAAGCATTAATGGCCAGGAAAGACTCTTATACTGAGAGCGGCTCAAATGAGGAGTTTCTGGGTGTTTCTCCTCATTTCTGCTTCGAGATCTTGATTGTGGCATTTCTGTGAGGTTTAGAATCCAGTATTCCTGTCATTCTTTTGTCTTTTATGAATTTAATAGTCTCGTATTCTGTCCAAACACACCGCGTCATCTACGTCAGGTGACTGTAAATGCGCAAGAACTGTTTCCATTGCAGATTTGCTAAATGTTTCTTTATTATTTAAGTGTTTAAATAATAAATAAGTGTTAATTGTTTAACTGTGCATTTACTGAATGAGCACTGTGCAACTGTTCGTCCGACTGTTTGTACTGTATTTTATTTTATGTTTTAATTATTCTGATTTCATTTGATTATTTCTGTATTTTATCTTTTATTCTAAACTGTTTTAATTATTCTGATTTCTTTTGATTATTTTAATTTCTTCTATGTAAAGCACTTTGAATTACCATTGTGTATGAAATGTGCTATATAAATAAACTTGCCTTGCCTTGCCTTGCCTATTATTTCTTCAGATCTTCGAATTGCCTGAAAAACCACCTCATGCGAGCGTAAAAACTTTTTTTGCGATGAATGGGAGTTTTTGCGAAATTGACGTGTTTCCATTTCAATTTGGGCAATTTGAAGGGTAATGGAAACGCAGCTACTGATGTGTGTATTTTCTTTCTTTAGGTGGCATTTGTATGTCCACCAATTATTTAAAAGTTATTTTGCATATGAATAATTGATGATCCATAATTTTCATATTTTGGACTTTAAAATGACTATTATGTTATAGCTTTTAGACACAATATAGACTTAGACTTTGTGCATTTGTGTGATTTTATAGCACATGATTGACCTTTGTAAACCTAATGAAGAAAATAATCAAGTGCACATAAAGTAAAATTAGGGATGCATTGATATGAACATTTTGTCCAATACCGATAATCGATAATTCTTTATATTTTAAAGCCAGTAATCAATATATTGTCCTATAAAACAATAATTTTTGAGATCCTGATTACAAAAACAAGTCTCACCATTAAAAGCAATGTCCCAAACACACAATTATAATCATGTTCTCATTTTTATTTTTTATGTAGCTGATATGACAGACTTGCACTGCACATGTTTAATATATTTTCCATTTTTGAAGTGATTCTAATCATATTTCAAAACCATCATGTTGAACAGTGTGGATCTAAAGTGTATCAGCTGAAGGAAATAGTCCATTATTTATCGGCTTTAATATATCGTACCATTTTTTTTTATTAGGCCGATAACGATAATATTAAAAAGAACATATACCGGCCGATACCGATATAGTGGCTGACGTATCATGCATCTCTAAGTGAAAGTAATTCAACAAAGGTTTTCGGTCATCTTTAGCTGTTTCTCTGAGCTTTTGTGATTTGTCTTGTTTAGATTCAACCGAACCTTGTGATAAATGATATAGCAAACGCTCGTGATCCTCCATATCACAGACAGACAGAGCGAGTGACTCGATTGTGATTTGACATAAAGGGCATTTTGTGTGACATTTTAACTTGTGCTTTGTCTTATTGGCTGATGCTTCCTCGGCTCACGATAGACATTTTGATATATGACATCTAGACGGTCAAGATTTATTTTCCCACAACACAGCTATTGTTCTTTGTGTATAGTTTAATTTCTTAATTGTATAGCCAGGCTGCGTATTAAAAGAGTTTGACTCAGTATGACGTGGTGAATGCGGTGCTCATCATCACTGATGAATCAGGCCATATAACCAGAGGAGAATCTCTGATATCCTCCATCACTTCCTTCACAAACCTTTATATACCTTTATATACTCCACCATTCAAAAGTTTGAGTTTGAGGTCAGAAAATTAATACTTTTATTTAGCAAGGACGCATTAAAGTGATGAAACATGACAGTAAAGACTTTTATAATGTTACAAATGATTTCTTATTCAGATAAATGCTTTCTACTAATCAAAGATTTACAGTTTCCATAAATGCATTAAGCTGTCAACACCGATAATAATCATAAATGTTTCTTGAGCATCAAATCATCATATTATACTGATTTCTGAAGGATCATGTGACACTGAAGACTGTCACTGAAATTCAGCTTTAATCACAGGAATAAATTACACTTTACTATATAGTCACAAAACTGTTATTTTAAATTGTAATATTATTTCACACTTTGTTTTGAATTATTTGATCAAATAAATACAGAATTGGTGATTTTTTTTTTTCAGGAACATCTTTACTGACTTCAAACAAGATCTGTATTCTTTTGGGAGCAATGCATGTTTATACGCTATGGTTTTTCACATTCATATCAGTCATTGTTTATCAATCCCAGTACCTATAAAATCCATCTGCTCCATATCTGAACCCACATCAGCTGTTTTACTGCCGTTATAAAACCATTGAGCCAGAATCACAGTGTTTTTCTGCTTGCGATATGTTGTAGACTTTGTATCAGCCGACTTTAATATGCCAATTAAATGCACCACAGGGCTGTTTCGATTTGCATCGTATATATTATATAGTGTCTTGCCTGTTCCTGTTTTTGGTGACATTAGTCTGAAATTGGATTAAATGAATGTCTGTCGGATGAGCACTTTTCTGCATTTCCTCACTGATCGTCTTGTTTTGACAAGAAAACTCGGTAGCAGTTCCTGGATGTGCTGTTCATGTCGGGGTCATCTGTGGCTCACATCAACACGACTGTAATTACACTTCATTAGGAATAATGAGATACTCCTGACGAGTCCCTTTAGAATAGTATCTACTACTCGTACTTTTTTACAATATGCATTATACCTGGATAGTGTGGATTATACAGTACTTCTTTTTGCCTAAATTAATTGCATCACCTGACGTGATTTTCCACTTCTAGTGCGTTCAAATTAACTGGAAGTGATATCAATGAAAGCTTGTTTTTATCTCACAATTCAGACTTTTTTTTCTTCAAAACTGCGAGATATAAACACGCAATTGCGAGTCAGAGTTTCAATCAATTATGACTTTTACCCTCAAAGTTTTTGTCTTGAAATTCTCAATTTAATTGTGAGATAAAAGATGCAATTACCTTTTTTTATGTTTTAATTCTGCGGTGAAAACAAGCTTCTATAGAAATCAGCTGCGATTCTTAATATCTCCTTTTCAACAAAATTGGTTTAAAGGGGTCGTGACATGAGAAATCAAATTTGCCTTGATATTTTGACATATAGGAGATCTTTGTTCCTTTAAAACATCCTGCAAGTTTCATAGTTTGTCCTCCTCATTATCAACAAAGCATCTATTTAATCAAAAACAGCAGGAAACTTCAGGATTTGTGACGTCACACAGAGAAATACATTTGCATATGCCCGCCTCCAGAGCGAGACATCGACCAATAGTTACACATCCTCACACCATAGGCTCCGCCCACTTGCGTTCAGTAGCTTAACGGATGACATTTGCTTACACAGGATGTGAGCGTCGAGTCAGAAGCAAATATAAGCACTAAATCGCGTGCAATAGCGATTGGGGTTTGATACTGTTTCGTATGCAATGACATTAGCCAATCATAACAGTGGCTGTTTACTGACACGCCTTAAAGGAGCCACGCCTTAAAAACTGATCATTTCAGACACAGGCTCAGAATGAAGGTTGAAAATAATAGTTTTTCTTGCACAAAAAACTTAATTAACATTATTAGTTAACCTCAAAGAACATATTAATGTCATGACCTCTTTAAAAACTGCAAAACCATATTGATCCTTGCTGCAACTGTTTAATGTAGCTGGAGGTTTTTTTATACATCTTGTTTTGGTTTTTGAGGACGTTTTAGAGGTCACACATCCTGTTCGAGTTGATATCTGTTTAATTTGACGAGTTTCTACCAATTGACATGAATTTGTTTGACTTGACATCAACAACAAAAAACATGGAAAGTGTTTTTTCTCTGTTTTTAAAGGCGATAATCATATTTATCCTGCTGTCTGAACTGTGCACCATTATGCGGTTGGTTGCATTTTATTATCTGCATTTGGCATTATTTGTCCCTGCTGAGCAGTTCACTGTAAAATCATGATGGATTGATTGCGTTACTCACTGTGGGATGTGGGATTGAACTATTGCGCCGACTAGTGGTGAACATTTGCAATAGATATTTTTTGAAAGGGAATAAATAGTGTTGACATCTTTATTAAATGTTAGAAAATTAGGTTTATTGACAGAGTGAGTTTCTTTGTGCTTATTGTAAGCAATGGAATGTACCAAAACATGGAAACATTAAAGACGTTCATGAACAGCTGCCCTCATGAATGCCTGTGAAAAAACCGTGCCTTCGTCCATCGGTTCACGTTGTGTCTTCTTCACATTTATTGGCAGTAAAGGTCATACTTCAGTCTGGCTCCGAGTTTTGTCCCAGATAGTTTCGCTTGGAAGAGCTCATCCATCTGTTTACTCTGGACGTCGGAAAAATGATTCTTCCAGTCGCCCACCTCGCCTGTTTACAACAGAAGACAAATTACATGACAGCAAAGACACAAAACAATATTATCATAACCAACAAAGTGTAAATGATGTAAATAATAGATCTATCTATCTATCTATCTATCTATCTATCTATCGTTCTTTCTATCTTTCTATCATTCTTTCTATCCATCTATCCATCTATCTATCTATCTATCCATCCATCCATCCATCCATCCTCTATCTATCTTCCATCCATCCATCCATCCATCCATCCATCTATCTATCTATCTATCTATCTATCTATCTATCTATCTATCTATCTATCTATCTATCTATCTATCTATCTATCTATCTATCTATCTATCTATCTATCTATCTATCTATCGTTCTATCTATCTATCGTTCTATCTATCTATCGTTCTATCTATCTATCTATCTATCTATCTATCTATCTATCTATCTATCTGTCATTCTGTCATCCATCCATCCCTTCTTCTCATATCATATAACTTCTAATTTTATATACATTTATATAATATAAAAACATATAACAGTTGCTGTACTATCCAGATCCTGTCTTTTTCATGGAAGTAAAAAAAAAATCACCTTTATAAATTGTTTAAGAGCAAATACAAAAAACAAATGCTAAATATATTATATAACAACAATAGTCAAAATTAGAGTAAAATATAGCCAAAATTCGGTAAAATATCTTTTTTTTTTAAGAGATATAAATCACCCATCCATACAGTATTCCAAAGTTTGGAAACGTTAGTGTTTTTTATGTTTTTGAAAGAAGTCTCTAATGCTCGTCAAGCCTGCAATTATTTGATCAAAAATACAACAACAAAAATAGTAATATTGTGAAAAATTATTACAATTTCAAATAATGCTTTTCTATTTTAATATATTTAAAATATAATTTATTTCTGTGATGCAAAGCTGAATTTTCAGCATCATTGCGCCAGTCTTCTGTGTCACATGACCCTGATCATATATATACTGAGAATTGTTTTAAAATATTGAAGTATAGATTGACCTCCTCAATAATCGAAATGAACTCAAACATTTCAATTCTCAAAAGATCCGGCTGTTATCCGGATTTAGTTAGTCGCGTATAAGTCCGTCTTTTACCTTTTCTGAAGAAGATGTTGCCGAAATTGCCATGAGATTTCTGAGAGTTTTCCAGCATAGCGTTGAACGTACTTTCTCCAGCGATGCTGCCGATCTGCTCGTCCGTCAGTGGAAGCTTGAAGAACTCAGAAACTTTCTTCACTCCTTCTGGCAAGTTCTGCATGAACAGCAGAAAAGTCTCAGGCGTTTAAAACTCAGACTGGTAACGATAACAGTCTTCGCAGATTTGACCTTATTTACTTCTTAATACACAACTGATCCTGTGCACAATTATCAGTCTTCATGATCAGAAATATTTGTTTAACTTGTTCGACCTGTTTCAGATCCTCATATGTCACGATCATCACGTTTGGGTCGTCTAGATGTTTCTCCCAGGCGAGAGCGTGATCAAAATAAGATCCCCAGGCAACTGAAGAGGAGACGCAAGAAAACATTAATAATTCAGCCCATTTTCATTTAAATAAGATTGAACTTTTGTGGTTGAGTGTTGTTCCCACCTTCACCAGCCATGAAGTCGGAGAAGAACTTGTCCCACGACTCAGCGCTGGGCAGAACCGGGTTTTTGTTCATGAAATGGAAGTATGAGACGAGTGTGTCTTTTGGGTTTCTGAACACCACCAGAATCTGAAAACAGACCGCGAGGAGAATTAGATGAGAGAAAATAGTGTGTGTGCTGCAACGGTCGAGTCCAATCTGCATGACTCTTTATCTTTAGCGCCAAAACAACAAAAGTGGTGTTTCATGTTTTTTTTTTTAAATGTAAATTTTGCACCAAAAGGTACAGAATCGTAATTCATATTATGCATTTTGAAAGGGTTTGCATATTTTTTGTTTTGTTCTGATTTATGATACAAAGTTCAATTTTGGCTAACAAATGTCATCACTTACATAGTGAAATATAATGACAACCGACTAGTGGAGACACTTTACTGGGCCTCACTGGTTAAAAAGGCTTATATCGGACAAAACATGTTTTTATTTAAATACCTAGTGTTCTGCACATGTTTCTGTGATGGGTTGGTTTAGGGGTTGGGTGAGGCAGGCAATAGAAAATATCTAATATGTGTAAATATCCGATAACCGATACAAAATCAATGGAAGTGTGTGTGTGTGTGTGTGTGTGTGTGTGGCCTGGTAAACCCTACATTATGGGGACAAAATCTCCCCATAAGGATGGCAATATCTGAAATCCTTGTTCGTGTGGGGACATTTTTTGGTCCCCATGAGGAAAACAGCTTATAAATCATACTTAGTGATGTTTTTTGAAAATGTAAAAATGCAGAAAGTTTTCTGTGACGGGTAGGTTTAGGGGTAGGGTTAGTGTAAGGGAATAGAATATACAGTTTGTACAGTATAAAAATCATTATGTCTATGGAAAGTCCCCATAAAATATGGAAACACTACATGTGTGTGTGTGTGTGTGTGTGTGTGTGTGTGTGTGTGTGTGTGTGTGTGTGTGTGTGTGTGTGTGTGTGTGTGTGTGTGTGTGTGTGTGTGTGTGTGTGTGTGTATAAACTAGTATTCAAAAGTTTGGGGTCGGTTAGATTTTTCGCTCTCCAAGGCTGCATTTATTTGATCAAAAATACAGTAAAAATAGTAATATTGTGTAGGGATGCACCGATACCGATACCAGTATCGGTATCGGGCCCGATACCAAGCTCATGTACTTGTACTCGTACTCGTAAAAATACCCCGATACCAAAGACCGATACCTCACGTATATCCTTAGCTTATATTTCTTAATTCTTATGAGCACTCTTCCTGCAGTTATAGTGTTGCTAGATTTAATAGTACACTCTAATATTTCACTTTACACTTTCGGCTGTGATTACATTGTTACTCAGTGTTATGTTAAACATTTGTTCTGTGATTTCTTTGGCACTTTATGACAAATTTGATTGTCTTGTTGTCTGTGATTTCTTTAGCACTTTGACAACTTTGTGACAGGCAGGTAAAAATTACATTCATTATGTCCTTGGTTTTGCCCTTTGGAGGTTATTGGACACTGTGAAATTTGGGCTTTGAAAATTTGTGATAAGCACAATAAGAATGATTTATTTTTTTAAGTTTATTTAAGTTGTTGAAAATAAAGATGCTGATTTGTTCATTAGTCTCATTGTGTTGTTCTTAGAAAATTCCCACATAAAACGAGAAAACCCCCCAGTACAACAGGCATCGGTATCGGTATCGGCGAGTACCAGGAAAAAAATATCGGTACTCGTACTCGACCCTTAAAAAGTGGTATCGGTGCATCCCTAATATTGTGAAATATTATTAAAATTTTACATAGATATTTTTCTATGTGAATATATAGTAAAGTGTAATTTATTCCAAGTGATCAAAGCTGAATTTTCAGCATCATTACTCCAGTCTTCAGTGACCCCTCAGAAATCATTCTTATATGATGATTCGATGCTCAAAAAACATTTATAATTATTTATTCAACAGCTGTTGAAACCGTGATACATTTATTTCAGGAATTTTTTTGATGAATAATTGTTAAAATAAACATAATTTATTTGGAATAGAAATCTTTTGTAACATTATAAATGTCTTTAATTTTCTTCTATAACCCTAAACCTTTGAACGGTATAGTACAGTATAAATCACTCCCAGATGAGTTTGGCACTTTTGATGTCTAGTGTCACATGACCTCTGTAATGTGATTCAAAGTTCACTTGTTGTCTCTGACCTTTGGTTTCTTAGTAAAGAAAGAGGCAGGCATGATGTCCGGGTGCAGATGAGTTCCCAGAAGCCTCGGCGTGGGCATTTCAGGCAGTTTCTGTGGGTCAAACAGTGTGAAACTGTAATATTACACATGCTGTGAGGTTTTTGTGTGTTCAGATTAAACATTTAAATATCAAACAGATAGTTTGTGCTGTTACTGACCTCTTGAACATCTGGAGGTAAAAACTCCACCAGAGGAGGCCTTTCTGGCGGTTTCTCATTCTTCCCAGTGGAAGCATTCACGATTTTCCTCACGACTGACACCATCCAGTTAAACCCTGTATGAGATCAATTACAAGCAGATTTAGTGGAGAGAAAGAAAGTTTATCTCAACGAGAGAAGCCAGAGAGAGAAACTGTGTGTGTATACTGTATGTACACATGCCGTTCAAAAGTTTGGGGTTGGTTTTATTTTTCACTCACCAAGGCTGCATTTCTTTGATTAAAAATACAAAAAATACAGTACATTTTTTAAAATATTATTCCAATGTAAATCAGCTGTTTTCTATGTGAATATATAGTAAAGTGTAATTTATTCCTTTGATCAAAACTGAATTTTCAGCATCATTACTCCAGTCTTCAGTGTCACATGATCATTCAGGAATCACTATAATATGATGATTTGATGATCTAAAAACTTGTGCATCTTTGCTGAATAAAAGTATTGATTTATTTTATCCCCCCCCCCCCCAAAAAAAACGAAAAAAACTAACTTACTGACCCCAAACTTTTGAATGACAGTGTAAAATGTTACAAAAGATTCTATTACAGAAAATGCTGTTCTTTTGAACTTTCTATTCATTAAAGAATCCTGAAAAAATTTTAAAAAACGTACCGATCCCAAACTTTTGAATGGCAGTGTACATTTTTATTGCACATTGTTTGTAAAACCCCATTTCGTAAATTGTCACATTCATTACAATGTGATAATTTTCTGTGTACACAGTTTGTAAAGTCCCGCTCTACTGTAAACACAATTCAATGCACGGATTTACATGTGTGTGTGAGTTTGCACAGAATTGCTTCACTCTTCAGTGTCCAGAATTGCAGCTTGAGTCGTGTTGACATTGAGCAGAAGTCACTCATTATTACATAAGAACTGCAAACGTGTGCCATGCATTCCAGAGCATCAGGTCACGTGATCCAGATTTGTGTAAAAGAAGACCTATTATGCTTTTCTACCATGTTCATCTTTCCTTTAGTGCGTAATGTTGCAGTTTGAGCATTAAAAAAAGTCTGCAAGTTCCAAAGTTCTTCTCTATATCAGTGTCAGTGTTTCTGAACTCCTGAAACGCCTCCATTGTAGTCTTGAGTTTCTCCCGGGAACGAACACGTCACAATATTCCTCATTTAAATAATTAATTCGTAGGATAAAGGGGCGGGGCCTGGTTGAGTTAGTCAGTAGTGTGTTAAACTGGCGGTTATGCTAAGGGGCGGGAAATTTCCCAAACACGCTCAAAGCGCTCGACCAATCACAACACACTGCTCCAGCCGACCAATCAGAGCACAGTGTGCTTTTCAGAAGGAGGGGCTTCATAGAGACAGGAAGTAAACAG
Source organism: Siphateles boraxobius (assembly GCF_051911475.1). Classification (NCBI taxonomy): domain Eukaryota; kingdom Metazoa; phylum Chordata; class Actinopteri; order Cypriniformes; family Leuciscidae; genus Siphateles; species Siphateles boraxobius. The sequence goes on from NW_027508739.1 coordinate 665,350, forward strand.
AGCGTTATTGACAGACTGGGAAGAGAGGAGCTGAAACGATGGAGAATATGGGGGAAATAATCAACAATCAAGCAGGAAAACCTTTTCCAGTAGAGCCTAAAATTCAACACTTTGTAAAAGAGCATAATATGTGTAGGGTCCCTTTAAGGATGTTGATTCTGTGGGCTTGTGATCGCGCATGTTGAAAAAAAAAACTGAACTGAACCTGTTGATGCGGATATGCAGACTTTGTATTCTATAACAATTACAGATTAAAATATCATCTAAAACTATATATTCCCAGCGTGGTGAGCAACATTTTGTTGTTATAAGTATATTGATAATGATTTCCATTACACGAGAGTAGATGTTAAAACTTCATGCTGATTTGTACTCGGCTTTCGCCAAGATAAGCACCAACTAAGACGTAGCTTTACAGTAACCTATGCTTCTCCATCCATTTACGCTTCTTTCCATCTGGTGACGTGAATCTCCTTCTGTCTGGTGTTAATAGTGTATTTGCGCGTCAGCACACACAACGGCTGCAACCACAGTGCGGTCCCCCCATAACAACCCTCTGGATTGAGCGGAGTAGGGAACATCTCTAGGGTCATCAAGTGGGCACCTTCCGTCCTCAGTGTTTCGTCGACTAGCCCACGACACCTCAAGAGGGCTCGACAGTGACTCTGGCGTCCCAGAGTCAGCCCCCTCCGTCCCCCACTCAACTCAGCCCAGCTTACTGACCTCTACTTCCCTCTTGCTGCTGAGACCTAATCACAATCTCACAATCTCTCCGCAACCCAACCATACGCGCCAACCCGTTTGACTAAAGCTGTCGAGCCCCACTGGTGCGTTAATATGCAGTTTCAGTGGCAACGGTTCCGTATGGCATACCACCTACCGCAAAACAAAATATCTGGCCAACCACCCGTCATTCACGCAATATACAGAGGAACGTAATGACTGTAAATACTATACAACCTCTACGAATAAACCAACAGTGCTGCTGAGACCTAACCACAATCTCACAATCTCTCCGCACCCAACCATACGCGCCAACCCGTTTGACTAAGGCTGTCGAGCCCCACTGGTGCGTTAATATGCAGTTTCAGTGGCAACGGTTCCGTATGGCATACCACCTACCGCAAAACACAATATCTGCCCAACATCCTGTCATTCACGCAATATACACAGGAACGTAATGACTGTAAATACTATACAACCTATACAAATAAACCAACACCCTTCAAGTTTTCAAGAATTCTACGAAACCGTAGCATGGCGGCCTGTACTCAGCCAGCTAGAATCTTTCCGTCTCAACCACAGCCAGTTGCTGCTCCTTTCTGCTGCTTCAGATAAGTTCTTTACTGTGCGACGCAACTCTTGACCACTGAATCCGACGTCTCTGAGGAACCGGATTGTAGAGTGTGCCACAAAACCTCGACAACCCAATTCCACTGGATAAACCTGGACTCTCCAACCTCGCTGTTCTGCTTCAGTGGCCAGATGAGCATACCGCAATTTCTTCCTCTCATATGCCTCATCTACCGCATCCTCCCATGGCACTGTTAACTCTATCAGTTGAACAATGCGTGCTGATCCAGACCACAAAACAATATCTGGTCGTAGGTTAGTGGTGGCAATCTCAGGTGAAAAAATAAGCCGTTGATCAAGATCGGCCAGCATCTTCCAGTCCCTAGCAGCTTCCAGTTGTCCTGGGCAAGAATTGGTGTTAGCACCTTTTCTTGGTGGTTGCTCGCCTGGGCGGAGGAATATTGTCTTCTGCGTGTAATGTTTTGCTAGAACAAGCGGCAACTTATTGGTCATACTACGCTTGCCTTCCAATGCTAAAGCCAAACATCGCAATACTTGGTCATGGCGCCAAGTAAACCGACCTTGGCTAAGAGCCACCTTACATCCTGTCAAAATGTGCCTTAATGTGGCAGGTGATGAACACAAAGGACAAGAGGGATCCTCTCCTACCCAGAGGTTTAGGTTCTGGGGTGATGGGAGAACATCATATGTTGACCTAATAAGGAAACTGATCCTACTCTCTTCCATTGACCAAAGGTCTTGCCAGCCCATTTTTCGTTGTTCCACACTCTCCCATCTCATCCACTCTCCCTGCTTGGCCTGGGAAATGGCCTTTATACATCTCATCCTCTCCTCCTGCTTTCGCACCTCGTTGACTACCAGCTTCCTCCTTTGAGCTGGGCCTGCCTTGTGCCATTTAGGAGGAGCTAAACTGAGCCCAAAACCCCCTCTTCCATGCTGTACCTGTCCCACGATATCCCCAATTTGAAGGTCAGCCTTTGCCTCTACTACAGATTTCTTTGCTGACCACTTTCTACCAGTTTTTACCACAGGGGCTGCCTCCCTTACACATTTGTCGCGTGACTCTGCTAAAGTCATTTCCAGTCTGACCTTGGCACACTTAAACTCCTCGGTTAAAGCAGAGACTGGCAGCTGCAATACTCCTTTACTATAAAGTCCCACTCTGCTGAGGCAGCGTGGAACTCCCAACCATTTCCTGATGTATGAACTTATTAACGCTTCCAGCTTATCCACTGTTGTCAAAGAAACCTCGTACACAGTCAGTGGCCACAGCAACCTTGGCAGTAGACCAAACTGAAAGCACCAGAGTTTTAGTTTGCCTGGTAGAGCACAGCTGTTTATACTCTTCAACCCTTCCACTGCTTGTCGTCTAACTTCTCCCACTCGAACTGTGTCCTTTAGATCCCCATCGTACCATCTCCCTAGACTCTTCACTGGCTTCTGTTGGTATTGCCTCACCATTAATGAAGAATATTTTATCTACTACCTTGCCTTTAACTATTGAGATGCTCCTTGATTTAGAGGGCTTAAATTGCATTCGTGCCCATTCAATATTATCTGTTAACTTCCCCAATAACCGATTAGTGCAGGCTACCGTTGTAGTCATGGTTGTCATGTCATCCATGTATGCTCTGATTGGTGGTAGTCGCATCCCAGAAGCCAAGCGCTCTCCTCCTACTACCCATTTTGATGCCCTAATAATTACTTCCATTGCCATGGTAAAAGCCAGTGGAGAAATGGTGCATCCTGCCATTATTCCAACCTCTAAGCATTGCCATGTAGTGCTGAATTCTGGAGTTGAGAAACTAAATTGCAAATCTCCAAAATAGGCTTTCACTAAATTTGTTATCGACATCGGTACCCTGAAAAAATCAAATGATGCCCAAAGAAGCTCATGTGGCACTGAACCATATGCATTAGCCAAATCCAGGAATGTCACGTGGAGCTCCTTCCTCTCCTTTTTAGCTGATTGTATTCGTTGCCAGATAACACTGATATGTTCTAAGCATCCTGAGAATCCTGGAATGCCCGCTTTTTGAACTGAAGTGTCAATGAAGCCATTCTTTAATAGGTAGGTTGACAATCTCTGAGCAATAATGCTGAAGAAAACTTCGACGTTTAATAGTGAAATAGGGCGAAACTGACTGATGCTTGTAGCATCTTTTTCTTTGGGTATAAAGATTCCCCCTGCTCGGCGCCATGATCTAGGTACAACCTGCTTTTCCCAAGCCACTTTTATCAATTTCCACAGAATCTTTAGAACTCCTGAAGCACTCTTGTACACTCTGTACGGAACTCCATTAAGCCCTGGAGATGATGAAGCCCTTGCCTTTCTCACAACCTGCTCTATCTCTTTCCACTTAGGTGCACAGTCCTCCATTTGGTATTCTGGTGGATTGACAGGTGGGATGTCTGACGGAATTGACATAGGCTCATGCCTTTTTGCATCTGTATGCGTTTCCTCCAAATATCTCTCTAGCTCAACCCTAGATGCTTTTAAAGTGCCATTCTTCTCACTGGTGAATAACTTCTTTATGAATTTGAATGGATCTTTATAGAAATTAGCCCTCGCACGTTCCTTCTTTTTGTAGCGTTTCCGTAGGCGCTCAGCTCTGCGTAATGTTGCAAGCTTATCTTTTGTGGCCCTTTGTAAGAGATTGAGTCCCTCCTTCTGACTTTGTTCCGCTCTTTTCCATTGCTTCCTCAGCTGTCTCCTTTCTCTAACTAACCCTTCAATTTTCTGCTGCCGTCTAGACAATCCAGGAGTAGTTTGTACTTTTTCCTTCCTTTTTTCCACACCAAACCTCTCACTTCCATATGCGTAAATGATGTCCTCAAATTTATCCAGCTTCTTTTCAACTGTACCAGTTAATCTTTCCAATGCAAAGCATAGATCTGTGTTTACCGTGTCCCATGCAGTTTTCTCACTAGCTCTTGGCCATCTAACTCCAGGCCTATGCCCGTTGAGGTTCTTTTCACTCTTATGCTGGTTAGTCTGACCGGGTTCACAAGAATCAATGTGTTCATCACTAACTGTGCAAACCCTCATCTCCTCTATGACAGGGGTGCTGATATCATGCGAACTGTGGTTTGCTTCCTGTCGCTAGATTTCATTCGACTGACTTCGTAAGAAGTACTGATCAATGCGAGGCCCTTGTCCCTTCTCCTATAAATCACTATGTTGATCGCTATTTGTGATTAGCGCCTAAACGCCTAATGCTATTCGTTTGTTTATTTAATTATGTTTGGTTGTTAGACATTTACAGTTTAAATTGCCTATTGAAATATTTATGCAATATGTGTTGCATTTATTTGTTAAACAAAGTTTAATCATGTTTGTAATACAGTGACAGTTTTACAAATCTGTATTGACAGTTATATCACACATGTGATAATGTTGAATGCCAATATGTGATATTTGCTTGTGGGGATATCTTTGATTTATAACCATATACTTTAATGTTTATTATCTAAAGCTGATGGTAAAATGTTTGGAATAATGTATTTGGTGTTGTAAACATTACTGGATATTAATTGTGAATTGTTTTGTGCACTTAAATACTCCCAACTACAACTAAATTACAACAGAAAACTTAATGTGTACATTGTGTGTACATGCGCGGGCGTCTGCGTCCAGGTTGTCCGAAACGACTGTCGCGTGGTGTCGCGACGCCTCCCCACATTTGTACGTTGATGGGCGTTCATCTGTTTGCCGCTATGGGCGTGGTTTTGACGAGCGGGAAATGTTTGCGTTTCAGAACAGAGGACCTGCGAGAGACATCCCTCCGTCTCCATATGCTCTACTTCTATTGGATAGACGCCTCGCGTTCAACGGACTTCATTTGCATAAAGATGGGCATCGGCCAACTTCTAGACGCGCGACAATTTTCAAAATGAAGCGCCGCCTTCCCGTAATGCTTTGCATAGCATAGCATTACCTAGGAATAGCGGAGCGTGGCGCGACAGAAGTGTCGCACGGACAAGTGGATCAGCCAGTGTTGCCAACTTATCAATTTTGTTGCTAGATTTAGCAACTTTTTAGACTACCCTAGTAACTATTTTTTCAAAAAGCACCTAGCAACAAATTTAGCAATTTTAAAAATTTATTTGGCAACTTTTGGAAAGTGACTCTAATCCAAACAACACGCGTACATGCTAGCGAAATAGACTGAGCGGTTCATTCATAACTCCTTAAGATTGCTGTGGAAATGTGGAAATCGCTGTGAAAACCGTAAGACAAAATACAACGAGAAGGTCTATATAGCCAGGCACAGAGGATGCGGGCATATATATATATCTTTTACAAACAAATCGAAATGAGCATTTCAAATAATATCTACATATTACATAACGGCGTAGTTTTACGTAATTTTACGATTACGTAATGACGTCATAGCGCAATGACGTCACAACGTCATTTAGCAACTTTTAGAAACAAATCGATCTGCCTTTAGCAACTTCCCCAGAAAATTAGTTGTCAACAGGGGGATCAGCACCGTCATTCAAGCGCGAAAGAGAACTGGATCGCGCCAGAATCCAATTATCTTTAGCGTTTGAATAAAAACACACACATTTATGCCAAAATGTCCGTTTTGTCAATTGTATCCTCACAAGAGCAGTCTTTAATGAGTTAAATAAAATCTTAAATGAAAAGTCAAGAGTAGGCCTAAATGAGAATTAAACGCGTAAGATCCTGTCATCAGCGACAGATCTTAAAGGTAAAGTTCACCAAAGAACAAAGGGGAACAGAGAATTACTCACTGATCTTGTCTAAAGAACGTTTGTAGCCTTAATAAGGATTAATCTATATTTAATTTATAATTTATGCAGTGCAGACTATTTGATAACCTTATTCAATTTCTGTATATTTCGTACCTGTTAGACAGGAAGGGCACAGGCAAATATGACATTTATTATGGGTTTATGTGAGGATTGTTTAAAGTTCACTTAAATTAAAAGTTGTTATATTTTTGAAGGCTAAACATTTTTCAAATTTGGGGGGAAAATACTTTTCATCGAGACACCAGTAGCTATATTAATATCAGTGATACTGGCCTTCATTCATAAAAAGATGCTGTTAAACAATTATTTAAAATATACTGTCTTTATGTTGTTTTTACATTACAGTGGAAGTTGGGTCTCACATAATTTCAATTTTATTTACACACAAAACATTAATGGTGAACATTTTTGACATTATATAAATGATTCTCTCAAGTCTTGGCAATCGGCCCCTATTAAACAATAAAAAAGTAAGAAATGTTTTTGTAGTCTAGTAGCCTACTTTTATTTTTGGCAGAATTGATCATTTTAATCAACTTAATTTTTTACTGGACTATCACCATAGTCCCTAAATGTATGTAAATGCAGGAAATGGGATTCAAATCCAAGTCAAGTGTCCCCCCCACTTCTCATACCAAAGTTACACCCTTGTTAACAATATGTCCTCTTAAAAGGAAAAATGTGAGTCTGTTATTCAGGAAAGTTTACTATTGCAATAATGAGCAACATGACAAAAGAAAGTTATGTAACTAACATGTAACCCGACTCCACTAGCTTTCTTTGCCCGCAGTTGCACTATAGGGCTAGTAAAGCAAACTTGTGTCTGACAACAGATTGTTTCACTCACCACATTTAGGGTACGCGACCAAGATAAGGTCGTCCTCTCTGGCCTCCAGCTCTTTTAACTTGTCCAGGGTCTCCGGTGGGCTGAGAATGGAGGAGTACAGGATTCCCTCTCGCTTATAAAGCTTGTCTTCATCCTTCATCTCCGCCGCTTTCTCCATCCTGGACTTCATTTGATTCATGGTGTTTGCAGTCCTGGTGCTCGCTGTGAGCTTCAGGTTCGCAGACGGACACACACACACAGAGAGAGAGAGAGTATTTATACAGAAAGGAGATTGTTATAGATCCGCCCACATTCACGGCTCGCGTGAGAAAGGTTCATTTCCTGCACCCCAGGGCCCCGAATCAACACAAGGGCCCGTGTCAATCTGACTGAGTGAGTGTGTGAGACTACACTAGCTAGTGTTCCTGAAAAGCTGGTTTTGGCAGATGTGAAAGATAGTTTAATCTGTAATCAGTTCATGCATCTCAGCGGCTGAACACACTCTGAAATGTGAAGCAGTGACTTTGCCTTTTTGCATTTATGATATTCTATAATTTTTATTCATGCACTACACTCTGTTAACTTGCTACTTTCTGTCCTTTGACGTTTATCATAATAGTTTATTAGCCTGCATAAAATTTTTGCATGATACAGTTTGACATACCAATTGCTAATCTTTAATGTTTCTCATTTAGTGAATCTCATAAAAAACAGCTTTGTATCTTTGTTTTAAAATAAAAATTTTTTTACAGTTTAAATTAAAAGAAAAGAAAAGATATATATATATATATATATATATATATATATTATTATTATTATTTACACATGTTTATATATATATATATATATATATATATATATATATAAAGTAAATACTTTTGATTTAAAAATGTCAAAATCTTGCACATTTAAAAAAAACATTAGTAAATGTTTAAATCAACATTAACTAAAAACAATAAATGCTGTAGAAGTATTGTTCATTGTAAGTTCATATTGACTAATTTTAATAATATTAACAAATGTGACTATTGTAAAGTGTTACCAAAATATGTGAATTAGCTTTAATATAAGCAGCCAATCCCTCACTGAACTTTATTTATCGCTTCATAGCTTTATTTCCATCCTGTTCCTGTTCTTGTCACTGTGTAAATAATCAAGTAAGAATGAAAGAAGTTTGTAACACAAGCGTTTCTTTTGATAAAGTTGCAGAATTCAACAGTTTGTTTGGATGGGTATCTTATGATCCTTGCATATATTTCATTATCACTGCTGCATGTGTTGTGAAATATTAATTTTATTATATAATATTATCCGGACATTATCCTTCTGGCAGTGTAAGCATGATGTCAGCAGTTTCAGTCAGATGGGTGTGTGTGTGTGTGCGTGTGTGTGTAACCTTTAGATTAAATACAGTAGATGCTGCACCTTTACATTGATAGTTATTATACACCTGAACTTGGACTGCAGTCGTTGAATAATGTGTGCGGTCTGTAGAGGATTTTTGTGTTTAGTTTAAAGTTGTATCATGGACATAATAACTTACACTCTTTAAAAATAAAAATAAAACAGCTGGCATCAAAATTAGCCACAATGCAGGTAAAGTGCTATTTAGTGCTTATCAATAATATTTAATACATTAATATAGTTTATTTTAAATGAAATATCTTTGATGTTTCAATGAGCTTTAAAAATAATTTTCTATTACAAGAAAGTTTTCTTTTCTTTTCAGGAGTCGCTGTTGGAAAGACAAAGTAAAACCATAAAAAAAATCCTGTGAAATATGAGACACAAAATTGTTACCCAAAATATCTTAATACAAAACATTTATTTGACATGCATTTGTTTAGTATTTATACTTTAATTAAAACACTAAAAGCTTAAATAAAAAGAAAATTAAAATTATTTATTCCTAATAATTATATTATTATAAAATATGTGGAATTATTTTTTGTATTATCTATTATTGTAATTATGTAATTACAATATTTTATATTATTTATAAATTATATTTGGGATTTTTATATTATTAAAGTTTTGGGGAATTTGCATATTATTATTTATTATTCTATAATTATAGTCACACTTTAGTTTAGGGTCCAATTCTCACTATAACGCACTATTAACTATGACTGCTTATTAATAGTTAGTAAGGTAGTTGTTAAGTTTAGGTATTATAGTATTAAGGGATGTAGAATATGATCATGCAGAATAAGGCATTAATATGTGCTTTATAAGTACAAATAAACAGCCATTATCCTAGTAATATGCATGCTAATATATATGTGTGTGTATATATATATATATAATAAAGAATATATTTTTTCCATAACAGCAGTGTTTTAGTGTGTGCATGCAGGCAGTGACCTCTAGATGTCAGTATTGTTGTAGGCAGATTTATCAATGTTTTGTGCACTGTTGGGATGTTGGGAATTCCCGGCTGGGATCACCATCACTATAATCACCATTAATACTCAGTGTTAGAGGCTTGTTCCAATCACTAAACCTCAGTAATGACCAGCAGTAATATAGAGATGTTGACTTGCACTCAATTGCATGATGCAAATTTGAGTTTTGTGAGCCATGCATTGTATATCAGCCAGACTTTCACCTTCTGCATTCACCAGGGATGTGGTATCCTAGATCCTCCTAACCATGCGAGTTGAGTTACTTCCAGGTCATGTGACCGTCTCTCATAGTATTCATCATGGGCTATACATTCATAGTGCTCATGCAGGCATGCTGAAGGATGCGTTGAGTGTAATCCTCTCTTTGGGAATTATCAGGGTATTTTCCATCTGCCGGAGCTGGAGGAGCAGCCAGTGTCTGAAGCAACCAATAATCAGCTTTGAGAAGGAGGGGACTGAAACTAACTGTCCATCTGCGGCCCTGTGCATCTCACATTTACCATAGTAGAAGATTATTCAGAGAAAATATATTTATAAAGGTGACGGATGCATTACAGTTTACTTTATTCTGGTTTAAAGTCGGCGTGAAACAGAAGTTGCACTAGTCTTTTCTTCACTATTGTACCGTATATGTGAGTGAAACACTTCTGGAACAAGAACAAATGTGGGCGGGGCTTGAATGTGTCAAGGGGAATTGATTGGATGGTTGTGGTTTGCTATTGGCTGATCTCATGTGAGTGACAGGTTATAGCCCCGCCCTCGTCATCAGAGAAGATAAGAAATGCTGCAAGAGGAACTTATTCTGATTCAAGATTACCAGGAACATGAATTCAAAACAATAATGATGATGTGCACCGATAAATCATTTCGAAGAAATACTGCAATATTGCATAATTTTTTTTTAAATTAATTTTTAATGGTGACTTTGAGTGGCGGATATGTTGATTTTGCATATATATTATGTGATATATTAGAGAGGATCTGAATCTTGTTCTGTATCTTTAAATGGACAATAATGCATCTCTGTACTATATATTGCTCCTTCTGTGTCTTAAAGGTGCAGTGTATTGTGTGGATGTTAAAATCCCTTTTTGTATCTCAGTTTTTAAGATCAGTAACGCATTTGTATAGTAGGTAAGCACTGTGGTGCTTATTTTTCTAAGCAATCTGATAAATTTGCACTGAATTAGAACTTTTATTAGACCGTTTAACAGATCAGTCATATTTAACTTGGAATCAATGTTTAGTGCAAATCTGGTATCAATAGACTATATAGATCTGGCTCTGTGAGACTATAGTTTGAATGAATGCATGACACACATTAACATTACAGTACAGAACGGCTCTTTCAGCTTATGTTCCTGAACATTGTATAAGCATTCGTTCGTTTCATTGATCGGTAGAGAGGCTCTCGGGCGTAAACGTCACATGCTTTTGATTTGAGTCCTTCACATAAACATCAGTCTAAGCTTTCATAAATAGCACAGAGAGTCTGGGAAGTTTCGACACATTGGCAATAAAAAAAGGTCAAAAATCTTACATATAACCCCTTTAAACTAAATGAAACTAGCAACTAGCTGAAATAAAATAAGTTTCGTTTTTTAAATATTAAGATGTTTTGCTCTGGTTTTAGTTAGCGATAACAATCCTGCCTGGAATATGCTTTTACCTTCAGTTTTCTCCTGTTAGTCTGAAGGCTGTTCTCGCGGCTGCTGTTTTAGTGTTGTAGTTTCATGCACTCGTCTGCCTTCAGCGGGTTGATCGTTCTGGACAGAGTTCCTGTTTCAGCAGCATCTGGAACAGACCCACAGCACAAGAACATCATCTTTACATGCACACGGGTTAAAAATAGGCCCAAAAAACAACAGTGAGCAGAAATACTACACTTAGAGAGACCCATGCATCCATTTAATTGTATTTATTAATCACGGTAGTACATTTCTTTTCTTTTTTTATGTAGTTTTTTATGTATTTTTGAATCTATTTTTTTCCGGAGTGTTTATTTTAGGGTGTGTTGTATTGTGAGCACACGTCCCGCTCTGCGTTTTCCCGCACGTCACATATTGAGAAAATGTCCCGCATTTTCATCAGTCTGTTGGTTTTTAATGATCATATTAAGAAAACGTGCATGCGTTCTTTTGCCTTTTTAAGAAAGCATTTTATTTATTCTTTTAGCGGCGTAGTTTTTCACCTATATTTAACAGCGCTTCGTCAGAAGTACAAATACAACAGCCGTTTTTAAAATCCTATCAATGGTAGTAAGAGCAGGAGTAAACACGTCACTAGTGGGCTGTGACAGCTGTCAATCAAAATGTGGAGCGGTGATTCGTTCATGTGTTTCTGTCAGAAAACAAATGGATAATTCGGTAAATTAAATTTCAAATTTAACAGAATTTATCAACTTTTTGCTGCTGTGGTTTTAATTCACATCCTTTCTAAAAATAAAAAATATGAACGTTTTTGGTTTAATATATTCTTAATATATAAGACTGTCAATGATCTAAATTCATGTTGGTTTATATTTTATTGATTCATTGTTTATTTAGTTGGACTTGGTCAGAACTGTTTCAGAAATAGTTTCTGCATGATGTCTTTGGGCTCAGTGATGTTGAATTTAAATGTCATGTAAAATAAAGACATGTTATGTTACATTGTGATGTAATGGTGTTTCTAGAAGGGACTAAAGAACAAAGAATACAAATGTGTTTATTAAGTTCGATAAGCATTATATAACAGTTTCAGGTTGTGTTTTAGTGTTGGTAACATGTCCCACATTGTCCCACACAAACGTAATCGTCCCACATTTGGTTAGTTTGATGGTGGTCACCATGGCCGTAGCCAGCTATGAGGTCACCGAGGTCAGGACCTCTGTCATTTTTTTACATTCAAAAATAAAATGTCAAGCTCTCTGAATGATTAATTAGCCGTGTTTAAACCACCTCATATGAGTGTTTGCAATTCATGTTGTTGCGAGAAGCTAGCGCAGTGAACGGGGCTTGAGAGCGCGTTGTGAGTGAGGGCGCGGGTGCAGCCTCCGTGTTGCCAGATCCACCTAAGGGAAAGGTGGCAGTAGTCTCCTGCACCTGTTTTTCTGATTTAATGTGACACTTTAGGAAGTTATTAAAGTGGAAAGTTGCATGTTAGGTTTAGTGATATATTAATCTTATTTCCAAAACACAAGCTTTGAACTTATTTCGGATTATTATTATTATTATTATTTTGTTTTGCTTGTTTTTCGTAGCAATATCTGGCAATATTTTACTGTCGGCATTAATAAAAAAAAAAGAAGCTTATAGACAAACTGTAGTTGCATAAAGCTACCACATTCGGTAAGACAATGATCATCGTGGTTATCTGTAAGAAATGTATAACACTATCAAAAACAATAGCATAATACAGATCTGTTTGTTACAGAATGAAATTTGACAAATAACTTCCCAGCAAACAAATTTAGGTTCTGGGAACGTTCTGGGAACGTTCTGGGAACGTTAGTTTTTGGTTCCCAGAACGTTCCTAGAACTTTCCCTTAACGTTAGGGGAACGTTCCTGGAACGTTTTCCTTACGTTATAAAAATGGAACCTAAAAATAACCTACATGGAACGTTCCTATAATGTTCTTGTTTGGTTCCCAAAAAAATAACCTCATGGGACCATTCGGGAACGTTAGGGGAACGTTCTGTGTTTGCTGGGTTACTGGCCAGCAGGAAGACGGCTCATGCTGTTTTAACCTTTCACAAAGTCATCATAAAAACATTAATTAAAGCAGTGTTTCTCAACTAGCAATCTATTCAGTCAGCATATTTGTGTTTGATCTGTGTGAATTACAGAAATATAAGACTTGCTAGACCTACTTTTTTTCTATATTTCTTTGCACAAAACTCTCCAGAAAGTGCCATTTAATGGTTTATTTTTCACAACAAAATTAGGGGGGGGGGGGGGGCATACCCCCGGACCCATACCCCCGGACCCATACCCCCGGACCCCCCTAGTGAGAGACTACCCAACACATAATTATATATACATATGTCAAATAAAATTCATTTTTTTTAAAAAGGGGCGCAGCTTAATGTCCATGGGTGAATGTGGGTCCAATGGCCTAACCATTATAACACAATTCTTTACACCACACCCCGGAAATCACTAATTTTCAAACCCTTGTTACGGCCATGGTGGTCACCACGTGTTTAGCGGGATGCTCAGGTTCAGTCCTGTGTATTTCTTCTTCTCTATGTGGCTTTTGTTCATATTGGTTTTAATCTTTAGTGTAGCAACAGGCTTCATTAGATCCCTTTCATTTCCCTTTCTCCCGCCAGCGTGGTTTCTCCTTGTTAAATTGTCCTCATATACATGTTTCCAGCTCACCAAGCATTATAACGTTATTTTTAGCCATGAGCGATTACAGGACTCCCATGTGTTACATGTTTTCAAACAGTAAACCGAACAGCAGCAGATTAAACAGCGTCTCATTCTACAGCAGACGGCCCGGCCGGGATTATTGCATAATATAGTATAGACTTTCAGTCGTAGGGACTGACATTGGATTCCTGCATATTATTTTAGTGCAAGTCAGTTCAATCCTTGTACTCTAATATACAGTGTTTATTCGCGACCTGAAAGTGGGTCAAAGGTTTGTTCTGACAGCAGGGAGTAAAACAATGAATGCAGATAATAAATGCAACTAACCGTGTAATTGTCCATAGTTAGGATACAAAAAATGGGTTTTTCAGCGTGTTGATGATGTCATAGGCCTTACAACCAATCAAATGTTATTTTGGCACAAATTAATGTGCAACTTTTTAGAAGCAATGCAAATTAGAGATGTCAGCATGTATTGATAAACTTTAATACTAGTTTCAATGTTTGGCTAGTTTAGATGTTTTATTTACTTTAGTTCGCTGAACAGTTGCTCTACTGTCATCAGCTTGTCCTGATGACAGTACGCGAGTCCTTCTCAGCCGCTAAACTGAAGTGTCCTCTGGTGGTCTGGAGGGAGTTAGCGTGCATTATTTAGATGTAGATGTTAACGTCTACACCACTTATATTGATAGACACTAAAGCATTAAACACATTTCTTTTGTTTGCACACACACACACACACACACACACACACACACACACACACACACACACACACACACACACACACACACACACACACACACACACACACACACACACACTCATAAGACAAGCCAACCAGACGTTATGTAACACCTGTCTGGGCCGGAGTTCACATCAGGACTCCTGCCTCCGATGAGGACACCCTTACTGGCTAATGAGTGATGCAGAATTGATTTGAAGGGGTCCCATGCAGAAAGGGGGAC
>NW_027508739.1:687500-717500 GCF_051911475.1 Siphateles boraxobius
GCTTTGGTTCTGGCGCTGGGGTTCTGGCGCTTTGGTTCTGGCGCTGGGGTTCTGGCGCTGGGGTTCTGGCGCTGGGGTTCTGGCACTGGGGTTCTGGCGCTGGGGTTCTGGCGCTGGGGTTCGGGCGCTGGGGTTCTGGCGCTGGGGTTCTGGCGCTGGGGTTCTGGCGCTGGGGTTCGGGCGCTGGGGTTCGGGCGCTGGGGTTCTGACGCTGGGGTTCTGGCACTGGGGTTCTGGTGCTGGGGTTCTGGCGCTGGGGTTCGGGCGCTGGGGTTCTGGCGCTGGGGTTCTGGCGCTGGGGTTCTGGCGCTGGGGTTCTGGCGCTGGGGTTCTGAAACTGGTGGTGCTGCGGGTCCGCAGCTGGATATATCTCTCTTCCTGTGACAAACATGCCGAGAAGCAAGGACAAGATCTGCTGTATGCCATCCATTGGTGTTTACTTTGTCGCTTTCTTCTTCGCGCGAAAATGACGTTGATGGCTTCTTTCCGGCAAACACCACGCCTATCAAATAGGGTACTGTTGGCGGTGGAAATGCTAGCTGGATCATGGTTTACACTGACCCGACCCGAACCGTACTGTACCGTACCGTACTGCTCAGTGGAAACGAGCCATAAATGTTTTAAGATTGTTTCTGATGAAATAGTACGATTAAAATTGAAATTTGGACACATGCTGCTGTCCCGAGAATTTTTGGTTTCTGTGTTAGCACACACAAAGACGTGAAACTCACGAGTGGTCTGGGGTGTTCACTGATATGCTCACACAAAAATCGCTGCAAAAGATGCTTTCCAACAGGTTTTATCGTAGTTTTTGTCATGACTTAAAGGGATAGTTCACCCAAAAATGTAAATTCTGTCAGTAATTACTCGCCCTCATGTTTTTCAATCCCGTAAGACCTTCGTTCATCTTCGGAACACGAATTAAGATATTTTTGATGATATCTGAGAGCTGGATCACTCCTCCATAGGTTTCTTCAGGGATTGAACTTGCCGGCCTCAAAAAGTTATTAAAGACATCGTTAAAACAGTCCAAGTGACTACAGTGGCTCAATCTTAAGTTTATCAAACGACGAGAACACTTTTTGTGCGCAAAAACAAACAAAAATAACGACTTTATTTCAACTATTCATGTCCTTCTCAGTGGGCGTCGAGTGAGTTCACTAGTGTAACAGCGCAGCGCTTCTGTGTTGTACGTCACACGCATCACACACATGACCAGCGTCGGCCAATAGTGAGCCTACGTGTGACGTAGCTCTACGCAATTACACTACGCTAACTGACTAGAGGCCCAAAGAGAAGGAAAAGAATAGTTGAAATAAAGTCAGTTATTTATGTTTGTTTTTGCGCACAAAAAGTTTTCTCGTATTCTAGTATTCTCACAAACATTCTAACTAACCCACTGATGTCACATGGACTACTTTGATGATGTCTTTATTTCCTTTCTGGACAAGGACAGTATACCGTACATAGATTTTCAATGGAGGGACAGAAAACTCTCGGACTAAATCTAAAATATCTTAAACTGTGTTCTGAAGATGTACGGAGGTCTTACGGGCTTGGAACGACATGAGGGTGAGTCATTAATGACATCATTTTAATGACATTTTTGGGTGAACTAACACTTTCAATGGAGTCAATGGAGTTGGACAAAAACTACGATAAATCCTGTTGGAAAGCATCTTTTGCAGCGATTTTTGTGTGAGCATATCAGTGAACACCCCAGACCACTCGTGAGTTTCACGTCTTTGTAAACTAAAGTTTAATGCGTTTTATGAATGATATTGTTCCAGTGACCCTATGAAACCATTGTGGAGATGGGGGGGTGCTAACACAGAAACCGAAAATTCTCGGGACAGCAGCATTTGTCCAAATTTCAATCTTAACCATACTATTTCATCAGAAACAATCTTAAAACAGGGCTTTAAGTGTGAAATACCGAACTTGTCCTTTAAGTAACATGACCAACACAGTCATGAAAAAAAATCTTGGATTCTATTTTTATCCTCTACTTCAACTTAGATCTATAGCAACGTATTTATACAATTATTGGTAAAACATATATCATTTATTAAGATTGCAAAACTATTCACATAATAATAATATATGTATATATATATATATATATATATACACAGTGTATGTGTATATATATATATATATATATAAAAAATTCATAAAATGTTGTTTCACTGTAATTCTGAGGTATTTAATTGTATTTGAAAGGGATTGTTGAATCATCTGTGAGTGGCAGGAGAGACGGGCTTCTCTCTTCACATGCTGTTTGTTTACTCAAGACCCTCTTGATGAACACGCTCTATTTAGAAACAAACACAGTCGCTGTTTCCACTCTGTCTGCTTCACTCTGATGTCTGTGTGTGAGAGAGAAAGTGTGCATGAATAAAACATGCCAAATGTGTGTGTGTGTGCGTGTGTGTTTGGTGCCAAGAGACATCGTTCTCAGTTCCTCAGTTAATGTCGTCTGCAGAGTTTGTACAGCTGTGTTCAGCCATGTGAAAGGAGGTCAAATGCCTGGACTATACACACACACACACACACACACACACACACACACACACACACACACACACACACACACACACACACCTCACACATGACTGTGTGTGTATTTGTAAGAGCTCATCGGTCATTATAGCTCTGTGGAATAACTTTCCACACATGAATCTCAGTGAAGTGTGTGAATTTGCAAGGGAAATTATGGTGTATATCAGTATATTTGTGTGTAATTGTATTAGTTTTTAATAAAACATGAACACAGCACACCCACTGCCATTTCATAATCGTTATTTGTCATTTTAATGGTGTTTGTTGAGTCAAGCATTATACATACTGTGTCAGTTAGTGATGTGCTGAATCCTCTAACAATTAGTCTTACGTGTGCTCATCTATCCATCCATCTATCTATCTATCCATCTATCTATCTATCTATCTATCCATCTATCCATCCATCCATCCATCCATCTATCCATCTATCCATCTATCCACCCATCCATCTATCCATCTATCTATCTATCCATCTATCCATCCATCCATCTATCCATCTATCCATCTATCTATCTATCCATCTATCCATCCATCCATCTATCCATCTATCCATCTATCCATCCATCCATCTATCTATCTATCCATCTATCCATCCATCCATCCTTTATTTTTGTATAGCTTTTTCTTTTCTCTTTCTCTCTTGAACGGTTGTTTTAAAACGTCTAAATTGAGTTTGAGAGAGCGTAAGTGCGTGTCTTTTTTTAGCTGATGGAACATGATTCTACGGGTGTGATTTTTATATATTCAGATGCGTGATGTATATTTCATTATCACTATCTCTGTCTCTGTGAGTCGAGCTGGCAGGAAAACTCCATGGATGTTTTGTGCTTTTCCCCGTTTCCCATCTATACCATGAATGACATCAAGCTATAGAACAGGAGATTATCCTCAGTGCTTCCCCCATGACAGCATTAGTGTGTAATCCTGAGTGTGTGTGTGTGTGTGTGTGTGTGTGTGTGTGTGTGGCGGGTGCCAGCGCTGTGACATACATTCAGCCTAATTAGTTTACACACTGTCTCCATCAGTGCAGCTGTAAGCGCTCAGTAATGGATATGGAAACATGTCCTCTAATACCTACTACAAGCACAAAGCTTCATTCACCACGTCCTCAGGTCACCTGATCGTTTGCTATTGGTTAAAACATCGCTCAGTTGTGCCGTATGTAGATTAGGCACCGGTCGGAAACAGCCAGCAGCGTGTTTTTATTTTGTCAATTGTTCCTATCGAGTCATTGAACATATTGGGCCATATTGTGTGTGTGTGTGTGTGTGTGTGTCTTAAGCCCTGTGTGTTTAATATAGTAATGTTCATAAATGTATCCTAATCCAGATTGACTTCCTGCCCTTTATTCTCTAAATATAGAGCAACATTTCATTTGTGTAAATATGAGTTGTGAAAAAATGGCAAAGGTCTTTGTAATATCTGCATTATGATCTGCATTACTCCTCGATGGTCTGACCTTCCGATCATCAAAGTGGACCATTTCATGGATTATGAAGGATTTTAGTCTTTTTGCAAACAATATATCATGTGCATTAATCAGAAGATAAAAGGATTCTCATTTTAATTGCTATTCAAGTTGAAACTACTACACTTTTCGGTTGACATAACTTTATATGCATGGACTATTATTTCATGTTCACCAAGTACAGTAATGTCAGATTTGGCTCCATTTTGATTAGAAATGCCCACTTTTCATCTTTGAATCAATTCCGACAGATAAAATCAGGCCTGGTCCTACACTTTTTGTTTTTCTCGAATAGTTTTACTCATCAAGCCGAAATAAAAATAGGTCGCTAAAGTCTGTTCATGGTGACTTTAAAAGCATTTCGTCGGTCCATTAAATGCATTCCGTGGCTTTAATATATTCTGAAGCTGAGCAAGAACTCCCAGAATCCCACAGTAGATGTCTCATGGGCATCTGTACCAGAACATATAGAGTGTAAAGACAGTCACGTGCATCTTGCGTTCATGGGTCCGTGCACAATCCGAGTGTGTGCATGTATGAGTGTGTGCATTTATAAGTAAATCACATGAGGAATCATCATTCTGCTTCATGCATGTTTTAAACCCTCCTGCAGTGTGTGAATGCAATATATGTAAATGACATATATAATGTCAGTGCCCATGTCTGCTGCCTATATGAGAATATATGCAAAATTCTTATATAAAACACATAGACATATATGAAACATATATTTCAAAATATAGCAAAAATGGCCCTTTTCATGTAAGTGCCATATATTTTCCCGCATATGCACATAAATGCTAAATATATGTAAGATGCATATGTGTATATATGCATATATACACTTATTTCAATGCATCAGTATCATATGCATGTATGTTTACATACATTTATTAAATATGTGGGAAACAAATATGTTTGTCACATATTTATACTTAATGTTGTCCATATATGCAAGAGACCAATACTATACTGTAATATATGCAGATATATTGTATCATATATGGATGAACTCAAATATTTTCTTCACATGTTTGGACACATAAATGTTCATATATGTTGCAGGCATATATTGTGTTCTCAGATAAGTCAAATATATGTATAGATGTATGTCATGCTATTTAAAATATAAGTACATAGTATATGGCCATATATTACATTTTTGTATGGGAACGTACGTGTGTATTTACGCTAAGGCACATCAAGCGTGTCGTAAGCCATCAATCTAATATCCTGACGAGACAGCACCTCTGTGTTTGTGAATATGGATTATAGCTGGAGTTGGTTAAACATGTCAGTGTCACGTTTGAAAACAGCGATGTCCTCTCATCATGCAAATCTAGGCTTATCGGGCCTGTAGCGCAGACAGATTACTGAAAGCTCATCTTATCTCTCCTCTGGCCCGACAACACTTTTATTAGACGCAGTTTGCGTAAGTCGCAGTGTGGATCTGATTGCATTTGCACTAAATATTTGAGTCTACTAAAATAATCACTGAAGCTGTCCTCCATGGATATAAATGTATTCAGAAATGTATTCAATATTATAAGGTTACACTTTATTTCGATAGTCCACTTTAGACATTCCTCTCACTATAAGTAACTTTTCACTACATGTCAACTAACTCTCATTAGAGTATTAGTAGACAGTTAGGTTAGGGTTAGGTGTTAGGGTTCGAGTTAGGAGAATAAGTTGACTTGTAGTTGCCAAGTTAATTATAGTCAGTAGAATATCTGTTGGGGGACCAACACAATAAAGTGTTAGCAGATATAAAGCAGACAATCTACTAATACTCTACTGATAGTTAGTTGACATGTAGCTGCAAAGTTAGTAGAATGTCTAAAGTGGACTATCGAAATAAAGTGTTACCATATATAATATTATTATTAATATTTTTTTTTTTAGTTAATTGGACATCGATCATTTTAAGATTTATTCCATTTTAAAAGAATATCCTATAATAATTATCATTTATTATATTTATTTATTTACTTGCCTTTAGTATTTGTCTGCATGGTAACAGATAATTTAATATTATTTATTTCATTTCAAAACAGTATGCTTTATTTATTTATTTTATTTATTTATTTGGGGTTTCCTGTATTGGTCTGATATCTATTTATTTACCGTATAAATATTCAGTATTGTCCTGCTTGGTAGCAGATAATTTCATATTATTTATTCAATTTCAAAACAGTATTCATTTATTTATTCAATGCCAGGTCACAAATGCATTAAAGATTAAATGCATTATTTTCTCCATATATACAGCACTATAATACTTTCATTCATACCTTGCCTGTAAACTGTCAAGTCAATTCAGCTTTATTTATATAGCGCTTTTTACAATACAGATTGTTTCAAAGCAGCTTTACAGAGATAACAGGAAGATAATGTTGTAATAGTATTGTTAAATATAAAATTAAATGTTCCCAACTAAGCAAGCCAAAAGCCAATGGCGACAAAGGCAAAAAAGGCAACAGTCTAAGTAAAGTCAAAAACAGTCTCTAACATTATTCAATATTCATATTTTCATAACAAATTGTGACTGGTGCTTTCCTGACCACTGCCATGCCGTTATTAAGGCTGCTGTTGGGAAAGTCCATCAAATATTCATTTGTGTGCGATGTTCCCACCTTCCCCGTGTCTCTTCCTTTCCCTCTGGATTAGGCCGCCTGAAGGGATTCTGGGATGATTGTCTGCTGATTGTGTCCTGACCAAAGCAGATCAGTGGCTACTCGTATTTATTCTGAGCGCTTCACCTCGTGTTCCCTTTCTGCTCGACTGCGACAGGACAGCGTTCACCCGATGAGACGTTTGACTTCAAGACATGTTCTGTGTGTTAAGAACTTAATCTGTATTGATTAACATCCTTTAACTCATGCAATAAATATATCCAGGTGCTTTTGCTCAGCATTTACTCAAGGACAAGGGGAGGGAATCCAGTTCACTGTCCGTAAAGTGGTGTTTATATGGAGCAAACCCTGATGGATGAGTTCAGATCATTTCTAAAATATTAGAATTATCAGTGCATCTAATGTACATCCAAACCTGTATGAACACAAAAGGAGATGTGCACACTTCTCATGTCCATACAGTGCTTGATGAACACAGTGGATATGTACCAGTGAATAATGCAACTCATCCATTTGAAAAACATGCCTCTGCTTATATTTTTACACATTTAGTAAGTCTAGGCCCGTTCTGTTGTGAGGCCGTTTCTAGTGAAACATTGCGCATAATTTAACCAGTGTTGGGTAAGTTGGGTAACAGTGTAATTAGATTACTGTGCTAATTACTCTCTCTAAAAAGTATTTAATTACTAATTAATTTCTAAATCCCATATCAACCTCAACCAGCTGAATAATACAAGGATAGACATGAAACTGTTTTAATTCTTTCAAATAAATGCTTTAAAATTGCATGAATTATCCTTAAACTGACCAAACAATTTAAAGGGAGAAGGTTACATTATAAACATGTGTTTTAACATCACACAATTGTTTTATATAGAATTGGTTTAGTTAATACCAGTCTGATCTCATTACATTTCATATTTATTTTACAAGATGGCAAATTTGTACGAGTGAGGTCGTACGATTTAGACACCTCATAAAATGCATACGAATCGTCTTGAGATCGGATTGGTCTATAAACAGTACTTAGCTCAATTACATCAGAAGTAACTGTAATTAAATTACAAAAAAATTAAGAGTAATCCCTTACTTTACTTTTTCAAGGGAAAAGTAATTCAATTACAGTAACTAATTACTTATTAATTACTTTGTAATTAGTTACACCCAACACTGATTGTGACAAATGTCGATCTAGAGTGACATAAAAAGTCGCATGGATTCCGATATGACCGTTCAGACTGACTCGCTTTGCAAAACACCTGTATCTGATTTAATACTACATATGGAAGTATAAAAATACAATTCCATGTGGTTTCTGCTGTTCATACTTTTATGAAAAAAAAAAAAAACAGATCTGAGTCACACTTTTGCCTGCAGTCTGAACGTAGCCTTGTTTTCGTGCGGCAGAATATATGTTATAACCTCAACCACTTTTATCATAATGCATGATTTCTAAACTGATATGTTTTGACATTTGCCTAACATAACCAGCTCTATACTGTATGCATGGCTTTTCTGACATGGTAATCTTGACACAGCATTAGAGCTAGTTATGGACCAATCAGGGAAGAGCAGTGTTATTTTAGTAGTATTGATATTATTTTGAATTTGATTTTATTTTCACATTTGTTTTTCACATTTGCATTTGTAACCACTAGGAATGCACGATATATCGGCCACCATATCGGTATCAGCTTATATATGTTCATTTTTAATGTTAACGTTATCGGCCTGATAAGAAAATGTGGCAGATATATTAAAGCCCATAAATAATGTATTATTTCCTTCAGCTGAGACACTTAAGATGCGCACTGTTCAACATGATGGTTTTGAATTGCTTGAAATTAGAATCACTTCATAAAAAAGAAAATACAATTCAGTGCAACAGTTCAGTCTGTCATATCGGCTACATAAAATTATGAAAACATTACAATTGTGTGCTTGTGACATGGCTTCTAATTGTGAGACTTTTGTTTTTGTAATCAGGCTCTCAAAAAAAACATTTAAATTTTGATTTAGATTTATATCAATATATATCGGTTATCGGCTTTAAAATATGATCGTTTATCTGTATCGGCCAAAATCTTCATATTTGTGCATCCCTATTAAACAATATTAGGTTTAGTGTAGATGGTACGTTACTTTCATAAGCAATACAGCATTAATGTTGAGGCGCTACAAACTGGACATTTCATTTTATTACAAATACCACATTGCCAGATTCGCGTTCATCCATTTCGTTTAAAACTGAACATGAATTTAGAGCCATTCATAAAGCAATCATTTTGCAGCGGCAAGTCAAGTCAAGTCTCCTTCATTTATATAGTGCTTTAGTTTTGATTGATTCACTTCAGTCGCAACAATCATTAGTTATTAACTTACATGACATGACACCGTTCTAAAAGAAAACCTTTAATGCAATCCGGCCGCTCATTTGCATTAAGCAGTGCATGGTGGCTCTGAGAATTTTTTATCGCTTCCGCGTAGCCGCGTGAATCGGAATTATCCCGACAACGTTTTATCAGTACAGAGGTAAAGGGAAGGAGGCCTTCACAAGGGAGAGACTAGTGGACACTTAAGGATGCGTTGTCGTCTTGTCCAGGCGCAAGTCCTTCATCAGATCCGGATACGGCCTCGATCCGGCGGACTGCGGTAAACTTCAGGATAAACAGACAGACAAATATTAGCGTAGACGCCATCCTACTTATGTACAAATCAGTGTTTATGGGAAGTGTTCCCGGTTCCGGCTGATCTAAACTATGCAGCCTGACATTGAATTATAGAAGTATATAATGTATTATGTGTATGGTTGGGCATCGTTTTGATTTGAAGTAGATACGGAGTTTTGTAACAATTCTTCCTTTCGATTTCGGTTCTTTTCGATTCTCGATTCCGATTCTTTGATGGGTGGAGTCAAAACATGTCACAGGCTCATTTCACAGAGGAAAATTTAATTTTTAGGTTTAGTTTTGGGAGCTGCGCTCACTCGTTTTCATTCACTCCTTCAAGTGAACAGTATTGGTGGACTAACGTTAATCTACTAACTCCCTGCGAAGGATGAATTGACTTTAATTTAAAAGTGAAAGTGAAGTGCACACTGCCGCACCAGCTTTTTATAAGCGATATAAAAAAAAAAAATTGTTTTCAAATTAGCGCCAATTCAGGGCACAATAACAAAACAGTGCTGCTCCGCACCATTATGTATGCCCATGCAAACGCGCGCATTTTACGTTTACCTTTAAATTAGCGATTTAAAAGCCCCGGCTAGGGATACTGGTGTTACCGGTGTTGTCACACGTCGATTAACCGGTGGGAAAATATCCTCACAGTCACATCCCTACTGAGCTCCATGGCTGCAACAGAACAAGCGGGCGTGGCAAGCACTTTCGGAAATCCGGTGGCCACTATGTACCAAAACTTGCGCGTTTGGAACCGATAATAGGAATCGAAATCAAATTTTCTAAACAATTCCAATGGCATCATTATTTTTTAAACGGTTCCATGTTGGAACGGGTTCTCAATGCCCAACCCTAGCTATGTGTATGCTAAGCCAAAGAGATGTTTTTAGTCTAGCTTTGAACTGACAGACTGTGTCTGCTTCTCGGACAATGTTAGGAAGATTGTTCCAAAGTTTTGGTGCTAAATGGGAAAAGGATCTACCACCAGCAGTCGATTTAGATATTCTAGGTATTATCAATTGGCCAGAATTCTAAAAAGGAACATAGTTGTGAAGATATTGCCTTTTCTAATATCTTTGACAGAAAAGGTAGATTCGAGATCGGCCTGTAATTGACTAATTCTGTAGGATCAAGTTGCGTTTTTTTAACAAGCGGTTTAATCATAGCCAGCTTAAAAGTTTTTTGGTACGTATTCTAATGACAAAGATGAATTAATGATATTAAGAAGAGGATCTATGACCTCTGGAAGCATCTCTTTCAATAGTTTAGTCGGTATAGGATCTAACATACATGTTGTCGATTTAGATGATTTAATGAGTTTATAAAATTCTTCCTCTCCTATAGCATTGAATTAATCAGATTTTTTGTCAGTGAGACTACACTGCCTGATGCGATACTGTAGTAGATGTTTGCATAGTTATAATTTTCTCCCTGATATTATCAATCTTGTAATTAAAGAAGTGCATTAAGTTATTACAACTGTGCTGCTTGCAAACTTCTGGGCTTGAAATTAAATTTTTCGCGAGTTTAGCCACTGTTTTTGTAATGTCCGCGGATGGATGAAGAAGATGACGGTAGGCGAAGATACAAAATAGCAAAGACTTTATTCCAAATAGTAAAGATCCAAATCAACAGAACAGTGTGCTCGTGCACAAACAATAACCAGCAATGAACAGGTGTGAGAGGGGAACTTAAATACACAGATAAAGACAAGGACAACAGGTGACGATGTTGATGAGGGTGATGAGGCGCAGGTGATGATGACAGGGGATGGCTGGGAAGTGTAGTGAAGGCACAGACGAAGAAGGCGGTGAATGTGACATAAATGCCCCCCTCCCGCTAGACGTAGGGGTGGACATCCTGGAGTCCGTGACGGGAAGGAGGACCGGGTGCAGCAGGACGGACTCCAGGATGGTCCAGGCGACCATGGCGGAGCAGACTGATCCACCCAGACGGAACCAGCGTTGAAGGGGTCTCTGGGCTGGACGGCGTCAGCGGCGAGGGCTCTGGGCCGCACGGCGTCAGCGGCGAGGGCTCTGGGCCGCACGGCGTCAGCGGCGAGGGCTCTGGGCCGCACGGCGTCAGCGGCGAGGGCTCTGGGCCGCACGGCGTCAGCGGCGAGGGCTCTGGGCCGCACGGCGTCAGCGGCGAGGGCTCTGGGCCGCACGGCGTCAGCGGCGAGGGCTCTGGGCCGCACGTCGTCAGCGGCGAGGGCTCTGGGCCGCACGGCGTCAGCGGCTAGGGCTCTGGGCCGCACGGCGTCAGCGGCGAGGGCTCTGGGCCGCTCGGCGTCAGCGGCGAGGGCTCTGGGCCGCACGGCGTCAGCGACGAGGGCTCTGGGCCGCACGGCGTCAGCGGCGAGGGCTCTGGGCCGCACGGCGTCAGCGGCTAGGGCTCTGGGCCGCACGGCGTCAGCGGCGAGGGCTCTGGGCCGCTCGGCGTCAGCGGCGAGGGCTCTGGGCCGCACGGCGTCAGCGACGAGGGCTCTGGGCCGCACGGCGTCAGCGACGAGGGCTCTGGGCCGCACGGCGTCAGCGACGAGGGTTCTGGGCCGCACGGCGTCAGCGGCGAGGGCTCTGGGCCGCTCGGCGTCAGCGGCGAGGGCTCTGGGCCGCACGGCGTCAGCGACGAGGGCTCTGGGCCGCACGGCGTCAGCGACGAGGGCTCTGGGCCGCACGGCGTCAGCGACGAGGGTTCTGGGCCGCACGGCGTCAGCGGCGAGGGCTCTGGGCCGGACGGCGTCAGCGGCGAGGGCTCTGGGCTGCACGGCGTCAGCGGCGAGGGCTCTGGGCTGCACGGCGTCAGCGGGGAAGAAGGTTCTGGGCTGCACGGCGTCAGCGGGGAAGAAGGCTCTGGGCTGGACGGGACCAGCGGGGAAGAAGGCTCCAGGCTGGACGGGACCAGCGGTGAAGAAGGCTCTGGGCTGGACGGGACCAGCAGTGAAGAAGGCTCTGGGCTGGACGGGACCAGCGGTGAAGAAGGCTCTGGACGGGACCAGCGGTGAAGAAGGCTCTGGGCTGGACGGGACCAGCGGTGAAGAAGGCTCTGGGCTGGACGGGACCAGCGATGAAGAAGGCTCTGGGCTGGACGGGACCAGTGGGGAAGGCTCAGTGAAAAAGTCTATTAAATCCAACTCCATCGAATTCTGGACGAGGACCAGCAGTGAAGACTCTGGTCTGGACGGCAACAGTGGTGAGGGCTTTGTGTTGGACGGAACCAGCGGTGAAGGCTCAGTGAAAAAGTCTATTAAATCCCACTCCATCGGATTCTTGACGAGGACCAGCGGCGAAGATTCTGAACTGAACGGGACCAGCGGCGAGGGATCTGGGCTGCATGACGTCAGCGGGGAGGAAGGCTCTGGGCTGGACGGGACCAGCGGTGAAGAAGGCTCTGGGCTGGACGGGACCAGCGGTGAAGAAGACTCTGGGCTGGACGGGACCAGCGGTGAAGAAGGCTCTGTGCTGGACGGGACCAGTGGGGAAGATTCTGAACTGAACGGGACCAGCGGCGAGGGCTCTGGGCTGCATGACGTCAGCGGGGAGGATGGCTCTGGGCTGGACAGGACCAGCGGTGAAGAAGGCTCTGGGCTGGACGGGACCAGCGGTGAAGAAGACTCTGGGCTGGACGGGACCAGTGGGGAAGGCTCAGTGAAAAAGTCTATTAAATCCAACTCCATCGAATTCTGGACGAGGACCAGCAGTGAAGACTCTGGACTGGACGGCACCAGTGGTGAGGGCTCTGTGCTGGACGGAACCAGTGGTGAAGGCTCAGTGAAAGAGTCTATTAAATCCCACTCCCTCGGATTCTGGACGAGGACCAGCGGCGAAGACTCTGAACTGGACGGGACCAGCGATGAGGGCTCTGGCGGGCCGGCGACTGAATTCCGGATGATGACGGGTGGCGTGGTGAAGATGGCTGGTGTGTGTGATTTAGTGGTGATATCATCCTCAGCCTCACCAACGGTAAAGGCTGACCCACTCAACCACAACACGTGATCAAGGTAACAGGCGAAGTTTCCTGAAAAGCTGTTGCTGGGGCTTGCTGGTGCAGATGCCTGTCCAAGCCCAACCAAAAGACAGATTTAAAGACGTCATCTGACCAGCTTACCTCAGCAGAGATTTCCAGGAATTCGGCGACGTAATCCTCTAAAGACAGACCGTCTTGGACAATGGTGAGTAGTGAGTGAGCTGGGTTAACCGGGGTTAGAAGAATTCCCATGCTGACTCTTGGGCTGGTTATTCTGTAATGTCCGCGGGTGGATGAAGAAGATGACGGTAGGCGAAGATAAAAAATAGCAAAGGCTTTATTTTCAAATAGTAAAGATCCAAATCAACAGAACAGTGTGCTAGTGCACAAACAATAACCAGCAATGAACAGGCGTTAGAGGGGAACTTAAATACACAGATAAAGAGGACTACAGGTGACGATGTTGATGAGGGTGATGAGGCGCAGGTGCAGGTGATGATGACAGGGGATGGCTGGGAAGTGTAGTGAAGGCACAGACGAATCAGGCGGTGAATGTGACCGTTTCAAATAAATACCTAGGGTTTTGTTTATTTTCTTCTAATAGGGTTGAAAAATAAGCAGATCTAGCCGTTTTTAAGGCCTCTCTGTATGCAATAGTGCTCTCTTTCCATGAAATGCGAAATACCTCTAATTTAGTTTTCTTCCAGTTTTGAGTGTGTGCTCGTTGTACCATGGCGTTGGAATATTTATACTGTATACGTGACTTAAAACATGTTCCACTAAAGAAAGAAAGTCGCTTTGAAGCGACATGCAGGTAAATACATAACTTTTTGTGTAAATTGTAGCCTAGAATATCCCCTTAAGATAACAGACTTTGATGTTTTACCCTCCAAAACAAAACTGCAGCTAATTCGCTTCTATTGCACATTAATCGCCTCAGTGCATGAAAACACGATGATTATTTTAACACCCATCCGTCTCCTCATAATGAAATGATTCAGTCATGCAGGATTTTAGCACATTGTGATCTTCCATTCAGAATATTTCATAATTCCTGCAAATTTCATGATGATCCGTCCCTGCAGACGACCTTGTGCCTGAAGCATGTCTAATATAAATGCTTTGCGTACCCCCCCCCCTCTCTCTCTCTCTCTCTCTCTCTCTCTCTCTCTCTCTCTCTCTCTCTCTCTCTCTCTCCCTCTATCTCTCTCTCTCTCTCCCTCTCTCTCCCTCTCTCTCTCCCTCCTTCTCTCTCTCTCTCCTTCTTTCTCTCTCCCTCTCTCTCTCTCTCTCCTTCTTTCTCTCTCTCTCTCTCTCTCTCTCTCTCTCTCTCTCCTTCTCTCTCTCTCTCCCTCTCTCTCTCCCTCCTTCTCTCTCTCTCCTTCTTTCTCTCTCCCTCCCCCTTTCTCTCTCTCTCTCTCTCTCTCTCTCTCCCTCTCCCCCCCTCTCTCTCTCCCTCCCCCTCTCTCTCCATCTCTCTCTCTCTCCTTCTCTCTCTCCTTCTCTCTCTCTCCCTCTCCCCCTCCTCTCTCTCGTCCCCCTTCTCTCTCTCTCCTTCTCTCCCCTCCTCTATCTCTCTCCCTCCTTCTCTCTCTCCTCTCTCTCCCTCTCCCCCTCCTCTCTCTCTCCCTCCTTCTCTCTCTCCCCTTCTCTCCCTCCCTCTCTCTCTCCTTCTCTCTCTCTCCTTCATTCCCTCTCCCCCCTCCTCTCTCTCTCTCTCCTTCTCTCTCTCTCTCCTTCTCTCTCTCTCTCCTTCTCTCTCTCTCTCCTTCTCTCTCTCTCCCTCTCCCCCCTCCTCTCTCTCTCTCTCTCTCCCTCCTTCTCTCTCTCACTCCTTCTCTCCCTCCCCCTCTCTCTCCTTCTCTCTCTCTCTCTCCTTCTCTCTCTCTCTCTCCCTCCCTCCCTCTCTCTCTCTCTCTCTCTCTCTCTCTCTCTCTCTCATGATGTGAATAAAGGTGAAGCAGAGTTCACAGTCGCTGAACTCTCGTTGACCCACCTAACGACAGAACAGACTGACCTGGATGTGTTTGTGTGTGTAAGTGCTCTTACCACGGGAGATTTACACACACACACACACACACACACACACACACACACACACACACACACACACTCACACGCACGGTTTTGGTGTAGGTGAGTGTTTGTTAGTTGTAGTTGCTTATGTGTGTTTTGCACATTGATTTCAATGGTCAGTATCAAATTTCAGTGTGTATGTGTGTGGTGTCATGTATGTGTGTGGCAGACTGGCTGTGTATAATTTGATTTCAGCTTTCCATGTATCTTTTTCCGTTATTTGACCTTTGACCTTAAAGTGCGGAGGCATAATGGCTGCTTTAAAGCTGAGTGTGTGTGTGTGCGTGTGCGTGCGTGTGTGTGTGTGTGTGTGTGTGTGTGAATGCATCCATGAGGATATAGGACTCATAATCACACGTTGAAAAGTTTGGGGTCAGTAAGACTTTTAGTAAGATTAAATTAAACAAATCAAAAGTTTCAGTAAAGCCAGTGTCACATGATCCTTCAGAAATCATTCTAATATGACGATTTTCTGCTTAAGAAACCTTTTTGATTGTTATCAATGTTGAAAACAGCTTAATATTTCCGTGGAAAATTTTCAGGATTCTTTTTTTTTTTTTTGAATTAGCATTTATTTGAAATAGAAACGACTGTAACATTATAAATGTCTTTAATGTATTTAATGCTGAGTAAAATTATTAAATTCTTCAATTAAATCTTACTAAACAAAGAACCATAAAATTTGTTGACACCACAGATGCTTTATTTTTATAAGTAAAGTTATGATATGCCAGAGTTAGACCGCGTGTTGACCTTGTGCAATATTAATACGCTGTACTCTTAAAAACATAATTCCTGACAGAGTCAAAGTGGTTTAATAAATGAATATTTGATCAGGAGAAGTGAACGCTGGTTGAACTTGTGTTGGGAGAGAAGCGAGGCTGGTTGGACTCTTTAAGATCTTCTAAGATTTGTTTATTCTCTATGATTTATTTAGTCACTTGTTGGGAAGGAGCTGGAGATGTGCGGAGGAAACGATATACGACCCGTTGAGCTTTAGGTGTCGGGACAATGATCCTCTGGGATTGACGGACAGATGTTTATGGGTTTCCTGGGACCGGTTTCACAAAGCTATTTTAGACCGGTCTATAGTGTTACACAAGTCTAAAATTTCCTCATAGACTAGTATAATGCAAGACTGTTTCACAAAAATAAACACATAATTTAGACCAAAAAAATGAGACACCTTGGGGCGGTTTCACAAAGATAGACTTTGACTATGGCTTAGATATAGTAGATAGTCAGACTTTAAAGCAGCGCTATGCAGTTTTTTCAGCTCAACTGAACAGCTTCGGAGTTATTGGAATGGTTATATGACTCTTTTCGGGTTGAATGGTGGTCGTCTCAAACTATTGTGATAAATTGCAATAATCATGTCTAACAACATCATAATTGTTACGAAATAATGCGACGTACATGATACACTTTATTGGTGTCATCTGGCATTTAGACTCAGGTAAGCCTAACGCGGTAGGATACTTTATTATTATGAAGTGCAGAGGCCGTGATTTAGACCAACATCTAAATCAGACCGTTGCACAAAGCACTCAAGACTCTGACTATCTTAAATAGGACTACACTGCAATGCATTCTGGGTAAAATAAGACACTTTTCTTAAAACAAAAAACATGGCGGATCGAGTAAGCGCGTTAAACCTGTCAGTGCAGTTTATCCCAGCGGAAAACATGTGTTTGTTGGAGGAGTATAACAGTAAGAAGCACATTTTACTTGGGAAATTTAGCGGAGAATGTAGTACTTTATTTATGAATGAACCTGGGTTAAGGTGTCTAATTTTTTTGGTCTAAATTAAGTCGGTCTTTATTTTTGTGAAACAGTCTAGCTTGCATTAGACTAGTCTATGAGCAAATTTTAGACTTGTCTACCACTATAGACCGGTCTAAAACAGCTTTGTGAAACCGGCCCCTTAACCCAGGCTAACTCAGGTCTGAGACTCTGTTACCTTGGTAACCAACAGTAACAATCAGTTACAGTACAAACAGCCAAAAGAAAAGGGAAAATGGCTCATACTTTGTGGTTTGCTGACGACGTTATGGAGAGAGCTCTGAGAAGGGTTTTTAGGGACCGCAGTAATGCTGGAAATATATAATAATGAGGACTTCATCTGTCGGTTTCGTTTGCCCAAGTTAAAAAATATTAATTTACAAATGAAACATTCCTTCTTGTTACTACATTCTCTGCTAAATTTCCCAAACAAAATGTCCTTTTAACTGTTATGCTCCTCCAACACACACACACACATGTTTTCTGCTGGGGTAAACTGCACTGAGCGGTTGAATGCACTTACTCGATCCGCCATGTTTTTTGTTTTGAAAAGTGTCTTATTTTACCCAGAATGCATTGCAGTGTAGTCCTACTTAAGATAGTCAGAGTCTTGAGTGCTTTGTGCAACGGTCTGATTTAGATGTCTATTAAAGTCTGACTATCTACTATATCTAAACTATAGATCTCACATCTTGGGATTGAAAGGTTTAACTCATTCAATTTTTAGTTTGAAGAATATAAGTGACTAAACAGTAGATGATCCTAATTGACTTCCATAGTATTGGAAATAAAATGCAACTGTTTGGTTACAGACATTCTTCAAAATAAGAAAGACACTCATACGGGTTTGGAACAACATCAGGATGAGTAATTAATGACAGAATTGTCATTTTCGGGTGAACTGTTACTTTATGAGAGATACATTAGACAAAAAATGTATAACATGCAGCCAAAAAAAAAAGCTATTTAATCTACAAAAGGGAAAAGTGATGTTTAAATTGAAAGTCGTGCTGCAGTGCAAAAAAAATATTTTTTTGGAGAGTCAATAAAAGATTTTGGGAGTATGTTTACAAGAAAACACTATTTAATTTTTTTTACGTCAAAATTTCACGTCATGAAAGGGAAGTTGCGAACATCTTTTCTTCCCGATTGTGCCGTATATGCGAGTGAAACGCTTCAGGAACGAGAACAAATGTGGGCGGGGCTTGATTGTGTCTGTGGGGATTTGATTGGATGGTGGTTTGTTATTGGCTAATCTCATGTGAGTGACAGGTTATAGCCCCGCCCCTCGTCGTCAGAGAAGAGAAGAGATGCTGCAAGAGGAACTTATTCTGATTCAAGATTACCAGGAACATGAATTCAACACAATAATGATGATTAGAAGAAACACTGCAATATTCCTTTTAAAAAAAAATCAATTTTGATTTCATTGTGACTTCAATTCAAACTGTTAATCGCTGTTTCTTTGAAATATACTAGCAATTACAGAGTAAAAACAGTTGTTCCTCGTCTCTGTGTTTCACAGACGTAGCAGGAGGCAAACACGCTCAAATGAATCTTGTCACAACATGATGGACATTAATAACGTGTGACGGCTCTTGCAGGGTGATAATGGAGGTTGTGTAAGTATATCTGTGTTTATACGCCTGCAGACACAAAACCTATTATTAAAATAAACCTTAAAAACATGAGCTGCAAACACAAACTGTAGTGCTATTGAATTCATAATTGATCATTAGTGGTGTTTACAAAGTCATGCATCAACATTAGCTCTGCTCGTACACACAGTTAGTGGTTTGAACACAATCTTAGGTATGAAATATTCAACTTATGTAACTTTCCCAGCAGTGTTTGTGCTCCAGACATTAATGATTCCTCAAATCCTTTTGTGGAAGTGATCAAATGCACTTTTTTTTAATTCGCTGGATGATAAAAATGACAATTAGATCGAGGGATCTGCAATTCCAATTTTAATTACTGCCGTAGAATTAAAATAAATTGTAATTCATTTAACTAGCTCTGTCTGAGGCTCCTGTGGTGATTTATATTTAAGGGAAAATAATTTTTTATTGTTGCAGTGCCACTGATGACCACTAGAGGTCCAGAAAGCCACAGTTTACACTTCATTAGACACACACACACCAGGGCTCTCAAGTTTTATCAAAAGTTTAGAGTGAGATTTAGGGGAGGAGCCACACAAATATTTGCAGCAGCGGTCCCTCGACCCAACCAAATTCGCTTCAATTTTTGCTAGCAGTTCAATTTTGCCTATTGTTCATAATTGACCAGCACAAATGGAAATTATAACAATTGTTAAATCTGATAAAAAGACAAATTCATCCAAATAAAATAAATAGTGATATTTAAAAAATACAAATTTATTGAAAAATTAAAATAAATTTGACCCCAAACAAGGCAACTGAACATCAGTGCTCAATGTACATAACATTGTGTCATAACAACTTGCCCTGAGCATGTATGTCAAGACCCAAACCGGTCACCTTTACAGGGGTCATCGGATGCCCATTTTCCACAAGTTCGGTATGATTCTTTTGGGTCTTCATATAAAGTTTGTAACATACTTTGGTTAAAATTTCTCAATGGTTGTGTAAAACAACACCCTTTTTACCTCTTCAAAAACATCTCTGTTCGCACTTCACAGTGACCCGTTTCGGTGCATGTCTCTTTAAATGATAATGAGCAACAACTTTTTGGCTTTTTGAGGATAAAAAAAAAGTGAATGGATTTTTTTCATTGCATGGTGATTCACCAACAGCTTCATACACCAGGCTGTTAGGATGCTGAACTCTCTTCCCCTTCTCCCCCCAGTTACATAACATCCTTTGGACTTGCGTTGCTTGCTGTCCTGTTTGTCCTGAAAACTGACTTTTGCACTATTACTATTATTATATTGACTGTATGCATAAATTGCACATTGCACACTGCAACAACAGACTTTTTGCACTATTTGCACTATTATATTGACTGTAGGCATACAGTATATTGTCTGTACACCGTGGGATGGAGGAAACGTAATTTCGATCTCTTGTATGTCTTGACATGTGAAGAAATTGACAATAAAGCTGACTTTGACTTTGACTTTGATTGTGTCCACACACTGCAAAGACACATTTATTTGCAAATACCATATAAAAGTGTATTTTGCATCCGGTGACCCCGCAGTTAAAAGCAGTTGGAGAGTTTTTGAATGCATCAAAAAATAATTTAGCACGAATTTAGCTATACTCCTCAACATCAGCTCTCACTGTCTTTGATCACAGGCAAGAGATATCGTCCAGGACTCGTAAAATCAAAATGCTAAAAAAATAAAATAAATGAAGATGTCCGCAAACCGCATTCATCAGATCGTGCTCTTTCAACTTCCACTCCGTGTGTGCCGTGTGTTGTCTAGTAACGAACGTGCTTGCAGCGGGAACACATAATCTACCCGGATACAACTAATTCTAATTTCTGATTGGCTGGTAGCTAGCATTTAACTCTGTATAACTCGAGACAGATGCTATGAACTCGGCAGAGAACTTCCCTCCGTTTGCCTGCGTCTCGTCCATTAATTGTATAGCGGGACAAGTTCCCTTACTCCTCAGCGTGAGAAATACAAGGTGTGGCGTGTGAGCGTGTGAACGGGTTGAAATGCGTGTGTCTCACGGCCAATGCGTGAGACTTGAGAGCCCTGCACACACGCACACACACACAGAGAGAGAGAGAGACACATGCGCAGACACACTCTTACACACACGTACAAACACACACACTGAGCCATGCACAGACACACAGACACACAGAGAGAGACACATGCACAGACACACTCTTACACACACGTACAGACACGCACACTTACACACAGAGAGACAGACGCACACACACACACAGAGAGAGAGACACATGCACAGACACACTCTTACACACACGTACAGACACGCCACGCACACTTACACACACAAAGACAGCCACATGCACAGACACACACACACACACACACACACACACACACAGACACGCACAGACAGACACACACACACACACACACACAGAGACACGCACAGACACACACACACACACACACACACACACACAGAGACACGCACAGACACATACGCACAGACAGACACACACACACGCACACAGAGACACGCACAGACAGACACACACACACACACAGAGACACGCACAGACACACACACACACACACACAGAGACACGCACAGACACACACACGCACAGACAGACACACACACGCACAGACAGACACACACACACACAGAGACACGCACAGACAGACAGACACACGCGCACGCAAACAGACGCGAACACACTAAGAGACTGACACACACAAAGACACACACTCGCACACACACTGCATGAAGCACTCATCACGTGTGATAAGGACATGCACAATCAATCAGTTATTCAAGAATGTTTTGGGGTGATTTAATTGTTTGTTGTCACTTTTAAAGACGTTTGTTCACAAGTTTGTTTACAGTTGTAATAAAAAGTTTACAGTTGTAATAAAAAAGCCTGGGTTAGTAACAACAACGACACACACACCAAAATGCGACAGTGACACAAGGTCCTGGCAGACAGCATGTTTATTATGTTCTAGATTAGCAGCTGCTGGCATGAGTTTACACACACACACACACACACACACACACACACACAGACGTTTACTTGGCTATCTAAAATGGGACATTGCATAGACTTCTATTGTTTTCATATGCATGTAGTTATAACACTATATCCTAAAGCTAAAGGGCCGTTCACAGTCACACTCACGTTCCATCGACTTCCATTCATACGCTTCTGAATCCTGTGGCCCACAAACACGAGCTCATGCACAAAAGTTCTGCGTTTCACCACTTTCCGAAGTTAGATAAGTCATCGCACGCCTTTCTTTACACTTAAGACTTTGTTTTTCTGTTTCATACCTCCAGAATAACATACAAATAGTCTTGCAAATAATAAACAAGTTTTATGGCATAATAGTTAACAAGAGAACTCTTTTCTTGATAATCTAACTTGATAAATCACTTCCGCTCAATACGTTTTGGTGTGTGTGTGTGTGTGCGCGAGTATGAGTATAAGAGTGTGTGCGTGTGTGTGTGTTTTGTGTATGTGAGTGTGTGTATGAGAGTGAGTGTGTGTGTGTGTTTTGTATATGTAAGTGTGTGTGTGCTTGTGTATGTGAGGGTGTTTGTGGGCATGTGTGTGTGTGTGTGTGTGTGTGTGTGTGTGTGTGTGTGTGTGTGTGTGTGTGTGAGCTTGTGTATGTGAGTGTGTGTATGAGAGTGAGTGTGTGTGTGTGTTTTGTGTATGTAAGTGTGTGTGTGCTTGTGTATGTGAGGGTGTTTGTGGGCATGTGTGTGTGTGTGTGTGTGTGTGTGTGTGTGTGTGTGTGTGTGTGTCTGTGTGTGTGTGTGCGTGTGTGTGTGTGTGTGTGTGTGTGTGTGTGTGTGTGTGTGTGAGCTTGTGTATGTGAGTGTGTGTGTGTTAGTGTGCATGTGTAAGAGTGTGTGTGTGTGTGTGTGTGCGCTTGTGTGAGTGTGTTTGTGCGCATCTGTGTAAGAGTGTCTGTGTGTGTGTGTGTGTGTGTGTATGTATGTGTGTGCGTGTGTGTTCGAGTGTGTCTGTGTGTGTATGTGTATGTGTGTGTGTGCGTGTGTGTTCGAGTTTGTCTGTGTGTGTATGTGTGTGTGTGTGTCTGTGTCTGTGTGTGTGTGTGTGTGTGTGTGTGTGTGTGTGTGTGTGTGTGTGTGTGTGTGTGTGTGTGTGTGTGTGTGTGCGCGTGTGTGAGTGTGTCTCTCGCTGCAGGGCTAAAGCTGTTGTTGCCACACATGACGTTGTGTTGCTGATTAAATATTTGTCATCAGCGGCTCAGGTCAAGCGCACACAAACAGCCAGTAACATGCTCAGATTAACACGTGTACCAACACACACACACACACACACACACACACACACACACACACACACACACACACACACACACACACACACACACACACACTTCAAATATGTCATATTCAGCTATTTTTCAATTCCTTTAATCAGCTGATCCAATAAGTTCATCCAAACAACAATGCTGATTAAATCTATCGATGTGAGATTAGAAATAATCTAAGAAGACAGACACTTCATCTGATTCCCGTTTAATCCCAGAGTGTTCCCGTTTGTGCCACGCTTTCCTGCCCTGTGAGTGTGTGCTTTACCCTGACGAGCTTCTCCAGGGCCGTCATTACCATGTTGTCACGTCTCTTAAGTGGTTTAGGACCTATAGACCGTTTACCGCTCTGGAATAGCGGGATTATCGGAAGAGTGATTTTTGAATGTCAACGGGGTTAAAAACGACTTCTCTGAGTGAGCGATGAACGCGGCAATCATACAGCGTAATATTTCATACATTTATTAAGTCAGTTTGTGATTATGCAGCTGACAGACACCAACACATCTACTGGGTTTTTACTCTTCTTCAGATATTCTGAAATGGTAAATTCCAGCATGTTTTAATGGGTGTATATGTCAGTTCTCTGTACTAGTTTCAGTTGCTACAAGCTTCGGTGAAATAAGATAACATGACAATTTCATGTTTTGGTTGAAAGCAGTTGCTTGAAGGCTTGGGCGAAATGGCCAAAAATATCATATACGGTATCAATATTTATCAAAATATTTGTTATGAGAATTGCTTGAGAATCAATGTAAACATGTAAAGTAGCTACCTTTTTATTAAGGGCCCAATGAAATTAATTGTATTTTTACCTAAATTCTGTGTTTTCCATTTTATTTTGGGAGGGATTCTGTGTTTTATGTTTTATGATTTAATACAAATTATATATTTAAAAATCAATGCAACAAATAAATAGTATGATTTATATAAAAACATACAATTTAATCAAGCTTAAAATGTAATCAAATTAAAATATAACAATTAATTTACAAAAACTACAGCATTTTTATTTTAGTCAAATAAGATCCTGCACAACAGAACTGTATAAATTGAAAACATGGATGAAAAAATATCTTGGTTGTATGATATTCCTTAGAAATAATAATAGCATTTATATTATCACTTTGAGTAGTAATTTTAGTATTCAGTAGTGATATATTTCACAGTGAGCATCACGTGTGTGAGTTTGTACATCAGACGAAAGTGTGTGTGTGTGTGTGTGTGTGTGTGTGTGTGTGTGTGTGTGTGTGTGTGTGTGTGTGTGTGTGTGTGTGTGTGTGTGTGTGTGTGTGTGTGTGTGTGAGTGTGTGAGTGTGTGTGTTAATGTACTCTATGCACTAGCCGTTCAAGCAATCCTTGTTATGAAAATGCAATATACTGTACTGTACATCACCATTTCCTAACGGTGAGCTCATTATCTCAGTGTTTGACTTTAGGATTTAACAGTGACCCTTGACCCCGATTTGACCCCGTAGTTTAAGGTATAGACGATCTGGCGAATAGCAGAATGGCAAAAGATTTTCATATGACTCTATAGCGCCATTAGAACGACTCGTGTTGAAGTTAGAAACAGTTCGTTATCTTTATCGAAACCTGGTTTTCTATTTCAGATTGTCTCAGGAATCGGTTGTCGAGTAATCCTTGTGTCAGTAAAGGTCGGCCGCTGACCCTTGACCTCTGCCCTGAGCAGACACTAGCTCCTTTGTGAAAAAAACAAATTTGCGTAATCTGGTTTTAGTGTAATGCGTTTAAGA
The DNA here is from genome assembly GCF_051911475.1 of Siphateles boraxobius. Lineage (NCBI taxonomy): Eukaryota > Metazoa > Chordata > Actinopteri > Cypriniformes > Leuciscidae > Siphateles > Siphateles boraxobius. The sequence continues at coordinate 712,385 of NW_027508739.1, forward strand.
CAGTTGCCCAGAGTTTGGCAGGGCCGCTTTGCTAGTTACTTTGCTTGAGAATTTCCAGGCGAGATTATGTTGGGTAGATGTTTGGGTCACCTAAGAGGATTGAAGGTTTGACATAATACCTTGACACCTGGAGCTGGAGGTAAAGGAGGGACAGACATGTTTTAGGACGTTTATACAACACTCTAGCAACCATCGAAAAGCACTTAAAAAGAGTATTTAAAAAAAGAAACATTTTGCATGGTTTGAAATTAACTTTTCCACTTACCGGGCAATTTGGCTACAAAAATCCAGTTTGTGATAGCAAATTAAAACTGAGATAAAATAACAGGACATGAATGAATTACACAGACAAAGGGGTTATATTAGATCCGTACAAATATTCCAGGTCTCTAAGAAGATGTGGGTTTTATTTTTTAAACTGTATGTTAAATATTCCATGTTTAGTGTGTTGTTTATGATATGCTTAAATAATTCAGATGTTGGAGGTTATTCTTTTATCCAGTTTCTATATTTTTAAGTAACCGGCCATTCAGAACTTCTACTAGCCAAAAAAGAGAAGAAGAAAAAAGAAATGAATTGTGGTTCAGAAATCTGGTTCATTCCTCAATTTATTAAATTTAGATTTCATACATTTATTTTTTTTCCAAAAACTTCCTCTTTCATCCTCATCATTTTCTCAAAAAATGTGTTTTAGATGGACAGATCAATACAGTACGAAGAACCAAAAAATGTAGGATGTTGGAAAATAACGTTTTTTCTGTTAACCAAATGCTTTTTAATCTTCACTATTGCTTCAATGCAAATGAACAAGCGCGCCGTTATTTGTTGCGTAGTGACGTGTGTGTTCAAGTTAGCCGGATATGAGCAGATTCTGCACTAGGGTTGTAACGGTATGAGATTTTCACGGTATGATAATAGTCTCAGAAAATATCACGGTTTCACGGTTTACGGTATTAAACAATGATTATTATTATCAGCTGCAATGAACCTTAAATTAATGAAAACTGATAGGGTTTTTTGGTTGAACATATGGTTTATTAAAACAAACTTTTTTAATCTACCTTTTGAAAAAATAAGAAAGAAAAAATAAAGCTGCAGATCTCCCATTTGAACAAACATGTTTGATCAATTGAATTAATAAAATTCTTAATTTATTAATTATTATTTAAGATAATTTTTATTTTGACAGGTTGTACTAAACTCCTATGAGTTTCAGTCAGAGTGTATTTGACAATGATTATTTTCAACAAAATTATGAAATGCTCATTTAGTTCTCTCAGAGCAGCTCTGGATATGTTCAGGTGTTCACGTCCTTATATAGTGCGTGAGACGGCAGACGCTTTAAACACCATGAGCGTCCCACATACTTGAGTATATACTAAGTGAAACGGTGCTGCTCATTCACACAGACACGAACAAGCAGAATATAGATTTACAGTTTTTTGCGCTGTTTAATAGACACACTCACATAGCGATTTTATTTATTGCACAGCAATATTTTAGATTTATTCATCCATCTATCAAATCGCGCATTTTACGTGACATCTGCGTTATATTGTAAATTCCCTCAGCAACACGTAAATAATATGGACTTCAGTTATAAATGGAACTTTATCTGCTGGGAGGGAAGGTGTTCGCGAATATGGGAGAACATATTTGACATATTTCCTCATTTTGCAGCCACTCTTCGTCCATATCTCTGGACACAACTGTATATCAATCTTCAAGGAAAAACCCACGTTCGTTTTTCGGATACCCAAAGTATTCCCACACTGCAGATTTTAACTTTTTTTTTCGAAGAATTCGCAGCCTCAGTCTCAGACATTTTCTCCAGTGCACATGTATAGGTGGAGTAGTCAAGTGGAAATAAGTTGCATATGTGCATTTGAGATCTGCTTTAATTTTTTTTCCAAAACCGTGGATAAGCAAATGTTCACGATATGATAATCGTACAAGTCAATATCGCGATAAACCGCCATACCGGTATACCGTTACAACCCTATTCTGCACAATACGCTGTATTTAATATATATGATGACTCACGAGTATTTGCACTAAATCTGCGCAGATTTGCCTTAAACAAACTTCCCCAGCAAAGTGAGTGAACATAGTAACATGTGATGTGCGATACCACTTAATTCCTATTCGATCCGATACCAAGTAATACCCAAGCTGTGATTGCCGATACCCATACTAATACCAATACTTTTTACGTATTTTATTTGTAGTGTGATGTGACAACTAGTTTAAAGTAAAGTAAAAAAGTAGGCTGTAGGCTTACCAACTCCAAATTAAAGCAATAAACTACTCTCATATTATTTAATTATAAAGAAAATCTCAGAGACTTGTAGAACGGGTTGAAAATTACACACACAGAAAAAAAAATTTGACTCTTAACCTTGTCACAAAATATTCCATATCCACTTTTTGCTGTTCTTTACAACACATGTAAATCAGGCACCCTTGAAAATCAGTACCTCAATTTATTTTTACAATACATTCATGTTTACAAAAAAGTAAATACGGCTAAAAACATAAACACTCACTCTAAATTACTGAGTTTAAATATCGATCTTTTTATATGAGAATCGATGCTAGAGCAGGAGACTACAGGATCGTAAATAATGATACTTTAGTATCGATCCGCACATCACTAATAGTAACGCACCGAACTGGCTGGTGATTTGACAGCATTTCCCGCCACAGTTGCGGTTTGGTGGGTGTTAACATAGATATCCATAATAAAGGCTAGATGTCTTACGGCGGAGCCTCTATCGTCATTACCGTCGGCCATCTTGTCACAGGCAAGCTTTCTGACGGGCTCTGTGGTACCTGATGTAAGATGAGTGATCAGCACGAACACAAATACTCTTATCTCGTTGAAATCTTGACGGATTTACAAACGGTTTGGTTTCTTACAAACGTTATTAACGTGGCTATAATTCTGGATGATTATTTATTTTAAACACTTATTATTCATAAGTATACAGTGTGATAACTACATCTCTGACGTTTATAACAAACCAAATCGGTAGAAAATTGAGCAAGTTATGGTTATTTAAAAAGTGCATGCACCATTAAAACACAATGTTAGGAGTGAGCGAGCTGACTGTGACAAGATGGCCGCCAGGTGCGGACGTCGACCGCCATTGGCCAGCAGCGCGGACGAGACATCTAGCCTTTATTATGGATATCTATGGCTGTTAATTTCAAACCCTGGTGTTGCTATACAGTTGCACAACAACAACCTAGCAACCACTCAAAACACGGTTTTCTCCAGAGCGGCTAGATATATAAATGAGCTTTGTTAGAACAAAAATTAACCATCACTGCTGGCCTGTGACGCTGTTTTCTTCTAGAAACAAGCTTTGTTGCATTATTTTCCTGTTAAAGCTGCTTTGAAACACTCTGTGTCCACATTATTCCTGCGTCTCATGACGCTTTTATAGGTGTTACTTGCGTTAAGCTGTAAACAATCAGTAAAAGACTAACTCTATTGACGCTATAATATATATATATATTTTTAAATGTGTACAATTACATTACATTATTCTACTCACTCTTCAACCATTGAACATTTAAAAGGACATTTAAAAGTGTAAAAGCATCAACAAGGTACTTAACAGACCTTGAATAACTCCAAAAGCGTGAAATTAAATCTTTCCACAGCAAAATCTGATGGTTACATATCACTGTGGTAATATGTATTATTATGTAATTGACTTCAGCATTGCGTGATACCATTTCAAAGTGATTTCAGTCATTTTGACAGATGATAAATTGTATTTACCGGTGAAAACAAACCTGGAAAGAGACGTGAGGATTTGGGGAGAAAAAACAAGAGATTCTTCGTGCATTCCAGTGAATTATTAATATCGTAATTAAATCAGGAGTGCAGTATATGTTGAGCTTTTTTAGGGGAATGCAAAAGGAAAAAATAAAATAATCATGAGGAAAAGAAAGCAGTGACTGAAAGAACTCTTGCCATAGATATTCTTGTTAACATGTCACATTAAAATACCAAGTGTTGCGTTATTCTCGTGTTATTCTTAAATAAAACATGAAAGAAAACTGACAGCTCATTGAGTGAAACTGACCGATAGACTTTATTTGTAGATAAAAACTTTATGATTTGAAAATATTATCTCAGTCTTTTTGAATGGAAGTTCCCCAAACCGGAAGTGCCGCCCATAATTCAAAACGCAGTAAACTCGTCACGAATAATGTGGATAAGTGCTATATAAATAAAGGTGATGACTTGACAACAACATCCTAGCAACCACCCAAAACACCATAGCAACCACACAGAAATGTATTCAAACATCCAGAATGTGTGTGTACACGGAGACTCCGGTGCTCCCGGTGTTGACATGAGCTGGCCTTTGTTTCTCCAACATGGTTTTGCTGCACGCCAGCTTCATCATTCTCCCTCCGAACGCTGATTCCCTTGTGTTGGCATTGTATTGCCAACAAAGCTCAGGCATGATAAATTGTTAAAGCTGGAGATTCCCTCTTGCCACAGGGAGGATCCGTCAGAGACGAGCTGTCAAACACGGTTGTGGGAAGAGGCTGTGAGAAGCGAAGGCTGTCTGGTGCTGCTACTGTCTGAAGGGTATCACACATGCTGGTCAAACAGGGACACACACACACACACACACACACACACACACTCACTCTCTCACACACACACATACACATACTCACACACACTCTCTCTTACACTCACTCACTCACTCACTCACTAGCACACATACACATACTTACTCGCTCACTCACTCACTCACTCACTCACACACACATGCACACACGCTCACTCTCTCACACACACATATACTCACACATACTCACACACACTCTCCCTCACACTCACTCACTCGATCGCTCGCTCACTCACTCACACACACACACTCACTCACTCTCTCTCACACACACTCTCACTCACTCACTCACTCACTCACTCACTCACTCACTCACTCACTCACACACACACACACACTCACTCACTCTCTCTCACACACACACATACACATACTCACACACACTCTCACTCACTCACTCACACACACATACACATACTCACTCACACACACAAACACACACACACACACACACACAC
>NW_027508739.1:720000-767500 GCF_051911475.1 Siphateles boraxobius
TTGGTTTTCTAAAAGTGCTCATATTAGCAGAAACACTCTGTGAATGGATTAGACGTGGATCAAACTGTAATATTATTGTTTATGATCTTCCATCATCAGCGTCATCGAGGTAAGACTCGCATCGTTCATACCGTGATAATCTGCATCAGCAGTGTGCTAATGCTAACGTTAGCAGAGAAAGCTTTAATAGAAGTCAGATCAAATGTACCACTGATCCCTCCTAATATCTATTGTACAAAAGATTTAATCTGATTTAATACAGCTGAATGTGATATTTTCTATTTCAGAAATATATTTGTTCCTCTTCCCCCTCCCTAGCTCACCTTTCTTCTATGATCTGACTGTATATTTGTTTATCTAAATGCGTGTTTATGGTGTTCAAGGATTAAAACACAACCACGTTACCTCACTATCCACAGAGAATAAATAGATTTTATCATGCAGTAAGTTTTTGTCAAGACAGTATTAAAGTTATTTATTTATTTATGTTTATTATGCAATCAAATACTCACAGCGACTGATACAACAAAAAACACCAAGGCCACATTCATAAACATAAACACACAAAACATAAATAACAACAGCCAACATTGTGTGTGTGTGTGTGTGTGTGTGTGTGTGTGTGTGTGTGTGTGTGTGTGTGTGTGTGTGTGTGTGTGTGTGTGTGTGTGTGTGTGTGTGTGTGTGTGTGGAAATATCTTAACAGAGGAACACCTTATAGATACAACAGATGTGATAAAAATGAATTAATAAATAATAATAAAAACATACCGATGACAACAATAATAATGATGATGATAATAATAGTTAAAAAAATAAAATAATAATAATAACTGGAGGATGAGGAAGATATGATAATATAGTCTTATATAAAATACAATAAAAGTAAGAATAGTAATAGTAGTAAAAGCAACTCTATTCATCAGGAATGAGGGGGAGGTTGGAGGACAAGGAAGAGGACAAATAATAACAATAATAATAGCAACAACAACAATAAGGCTATTACTAATCTGGTAATAAATGGTATTGTGGTATTAAAGTTAAAGATTCAATGGCTATTGAAATACTGGCTTGATATTATATTAATATCTGCTGTGGAATAGCTCTGAAGATTATGTTTAACATCTTATTTAGTTTTATTTTTGAATAACTAAACTTGACTCTCGACACTGGCATTGCGTTTAACTCTGCAGGTTAAACCGTAAAGAATATGTAAGAATAACTTTGATATTTATTAGCAATATTTATTATTATTAATATATATATTATATATTCATGAATAATTATTTATTTATTAACATTTCAGCTGGACTGAAGCAGCTTTGTTTTACTTGATTACCGGTATCCATGCGTATCAAATATGATCATCAGGCTTTTGAGGAAGATTTATTTGTTCATCTCTCAATCACTGTATTGCATTGCATTATATGTTTTAAAACTACAGAGCTTTGATCATAAAATTAAGCATTTAAAATCACCTTACTAAGACATATTATTGGCAGATATTTATATGCATTTTAAAATTAAAATATTTTGTCTGAAGTTTCAATAAACTTTTCCATAAAAAATAAATAAATAAATAAACAGATTTTTCTGACTATTATTTTGTATGTCAGGCTTTACAGGGATACAGTTGTTGTGTTTGACTTAACCTAAATCCACAAAGAACAAGTTTGCAATGTTCTCTATCCAATAAAGACTGATACTGTTTTCAAAATAAGGAATAAACCCTGTTATGTAATGAAACTAGAGGCGTTTGGATTAATGTTTTATACCCTGAATACAGTCAGGAAGAGTTTTGTCAATGTCAGATCAGGTAAATGCACAATTCATCATGCATTGAAGGCCGTCATTTACACTTTAACATGATCGCCGTTTGACCGGCTGTAGTTTTTGATAATATTGAGAATTATCTTGAACCATATTAATTTAAGTGTGGATTTGTAATGGATTTGATGAACTTTCTAGTGCATTGATTGATGTTCCTAGCTCTGTGAAATGTTAAATGCATTCTGGATACAACAATAAAATATAGCTGCAAACAGCCATTACCGGGGCCAAGCGCAAGAAGCGGCAACAGATGCCATCATGGGTGGGAGTGGCAGACCAACTGCAGCAAGGAGCAATTAAAGACATTTTAAGAGAATTTTGGCAAAATGGCTGAAAAATCATATATACAGTAACTTTTAAGATGATTTAATGGTTTATCACTTTCGACAAATAGGTGGCGCAGTTATGAAACCGATTTGATGTGGTCAGATTGAGGTGACAATGACATACAAAGTTTGGTGTCAAAATGTGAAGGCATTGCAGAGATAAAGTCTGAATAGTCATTTTGGCAGCATGCCTCAACTTTGCTGCTGCGGTATACGAAAACGGTTTCGTCTATCAACACAAAATCCATAACTTTTAGTCGGCACGGTCTGGAGAAGATACGATTCGATTTTAGTGAAAATCGGACAAACGGTCTAGGAGGAGATCGAAAAAGTTGGTATTTAATGAAAATCAAGATGGCGGACAGGAAGTTTGGCGGACTTTGGCAAAATTTGTATCTTTGTTTTCAGCATAACCCAAGGAATCAATTAAGACCAGAGTCATTACAATAGGCAAATTCATTCAAAAGTTATTAGCATTTTTGTATATTTAATTATAACTTTTGACCAAAAGGTGGCGCTGTCTCAGAATCTTTTGAGTACCTTCAGGAGATGGTGCTGGTTGCAAATTCTGAGTTTCATAATGTTACACCAATGCATTTGTTCAGTATAGCATTTTACATCACAAAACTGTATTGAAGTCAATGGGAATTTCATGTTTTGATCTATTATAGCGCCACCAAGAGGCAAAATCTCACAATTTTTTTCCTGTGTCCTCGGAATGAGCCCATACATGTGTAGCCAAATTTGGTGAAAATATCTCAATTCGCTTCGGAGTTATTGACATTTATATGAAAAACACTTCAAAAATGACTGACATGTCAAGTCAAGTCAAGTCACCTTTATTTATATAGCGCTTTTTACAATACAGATTGTATCAAAGCAGCTTCACAGTGATAACATGAAAATAATATAACAGAGTTTGTTTCTAAAAGAAAATTGAGTCAACGTCCACCTTAAGTAAGGCAGATCAATAATATTATTGAATATTAAATGTCCCCAACTAAGCAAGCCAAAAGCCAAGGCAACAGTGGCAAGGAACCAAAACTCCATCAGGTGACAGAATGGAGAAAAAACCTTGGGAGAAACCAGACTCAGTCGGAGGGCCAGTTCTCCTCTGGCCAACGAAGGAACAGTGCATTATTTATGATTCGGGCAGCATTACAAGTCAGATTGTGACATGTGACTTTGATTGAATTTTACTACCCCTTACTATCAATATTTTGGCATTTGGGCTGTATCAATTAGTTAACAGGCTATGGTTACAAACTTCTGACGGTGGTTTCGTCTCGATCGGACTAACGGTTTCGAAGATATCGGCAAATTTTTTTTCAGTGCTAAATCACAACGCTACACAAACCGTTAGGCAAAACCTAGCATGTTTGGTATCTGTGGACTAGGCAAGGATTCAGGAACCTAATGAGATGACTCCCGTGAAAATAAGTCAATCACACCCAGAGTTATAAGCATTTGAAAAATAATTTTTACCACCAGGTGGCGCTGTTTCGAAACTTCTCATGCCCCTTCAGGGCATCGTACTGATGACCCATACCGAGTTTCGTAACAATTCGTTCATGCATTCAGAAAATACAGCCTTTTAGCACATAATTCAAAATGGCCGACAGCCAAAATGGCCGATCTGGAAAAGTTGGATATTGCTCGACTCGACGTGATTTCCTGAATCTAACGAGACCACTTTTATGATTTTTGGACAAACCGTTCAGAAGTTATAAGCAAAAATAGGAATTTTCTGTATCTCCGGACCAATAGGTGGAGCTGCGCCAAAACGCAGCATGTAGCCTCAGGTCATGCTTGTGATGACATGGACCAAGTTTGGTCTTAATATGCTAAAGCGTTGCGAAGATACAGCCTTACGACTGTTTTTGCAAGCACTACGTAAAATTTGTTCGTGCGTTTATCAAAAACGATTGGACGAATCAATTTGATTTTAATAACTTTTTGTCAGCACTGCCTGAAGATGATCTGGTCCAATTTTCGTGCAAATCGGACAAACCGTCTAGGAGGAGTTCGAAAAAGTAGCTTTTTGAGAAAATTCAAAATGGCGGCCATATTTTTATGACGGAAAATGACCTCATGGGATGCAATCGAATCGTCATGAGCTCAGGAATCAGAGGAAAAGGGAATTTTGTTGATTGGTCTCACGGTTCAGAAGTTATTAGCAAAATAAAAGTGAAACTTTGGACAGGTGGTGGCGCTAGAGGGAATGACTTAGAAACACCAAAATTGGTGTATTTAATGTTGGGACTGTCCTCTATCAGAATGTCAAACCAAAACAACTTTCCCACAATCGGTTCTATGGGCTGCCATAGACTCCAAGAGCGGAAGAATAATAATAATAAGAACGCCAACGATTACAATAGGTGCCTCCGCACTTTTGGTGCTTGGCCCCTAATAAATAAAAAACACCTGTCTAATGCATGAATTGATAAGTGAGATTGCCTCTTTATTTTTAGTTCAAGATTGACATTTTACTTTGGTCTCCGAACATAAACCTTGTAACTCATATTTGAGTCTGTGCTGTGGTTCAAACTAATTTACAAGGAACATGAATTTGTTTATATTCATAGTGTGCCTGTAATATAGTCTGGTTTGTATTTTCTTTAATTTAGCATAGTTTTGCTGTTCATGTTGACCTCTGTCTAATTTGGCTTCTGTCACGATGGATTTGCACTGAGATTTTAATTGGACACAGATTTGATGATAACAAAAGACATGAGAAGCATTTTCTCCTCTATGTGCCTGATGATATGGTCAGTTGTGAACCGCCTTTGTGGTAAGAAGCCGCCCGCTGAGAAGCGGTTCACAAGAGTTGTGATGAACTCCGTGACCTGGAGGGTGTAGCTCCAGATGCTGTTATTGGTTGAGTTTTGATGTCCATCTGTATGTACGCTGAAGAAAACGGTAAGGTTCACTTGGGGAAAAACACCTGCTATAATTACAAAAAAGACAGCAATGATTTTGAAGTAAAACACTCTATTAGATGGACTAAAATGCTTCAGGAATAAAAAGTTCCTTGACCGATAATGATTTTGTGCAAAAGTTTTGAGAACATTACTAAAGACCAGATGAATTTAAACAAATGTTCTATCGACGTTACTGCTCCTGTGCTATATTCCTTGAGGTTCCCTTATAATGTTATTGAAGTTTTTTGCCCAAAAAAACAAATATATATGCAGAAATACTATTATTTTCAACCTTCATTCTGAGCCTCTGTCTGAAATGATCCGTTTTAAAGGCGCTTCAGTAAACGGCCACTGTTGTGATTGGCTAATGTCATTGCATAAGAAACAATATCAATGCCCAATTGCTATTACATACGAGTAAGTGTTTTGAAAACATAATCATATTCACTCACAGACACAGCATTATGAAATAATTTACTTACGGTCTGGCGTCAGATCCAATAGAGTCAACTGCTTCATCTAGTTCTTTGTGAACTCTGAATTACACTGTGCCAAAATAAAATGCTCCGAACAAACATATAATCCTTTAATGTAATCTGGAACGCCATCAAAATTAACTATCCGCTCCGTCTCTACATATGCAAACCAGTTGTTTAAACTGGAATGATTCAAAGCAATTGTTCTTTCACTCTTGCATTTGTCATGTTGTCGACAGACTCAAGCGTGTGGAGTCCATCAGAAAACTGAACACACATCTGTATAGTGTATCAGTGTAGACAGCATCAGTCATTATAATCTGAACACACATCTGTATACTGTATCAGTGTAGACAGCGTCAGTCATTATAATCTGAACACACATCTGTATACTGTATCAGTGTAGACAGCATCAGTCATTATAATCTGAACACACATCTGTATACTGTATCAGTGTCAGTCATTATAATCTGAACACACATCTGTATACTGTATCAGTGTATCAGCATCAGTCATTATAATCTGAACACACATCTGTATACTGTATCAGTGTAGACAGCGTCAGTCATTATAATCTGAACACACATCTGTATACTGTATCAGTGTAGACAGCATCAGTCATTATAATCTGAACACACATCTGTATACTGTATCAGTGTATCAGCGTCAGTCATTATAATCTGAACACACATCTGTATACTGTATCAGTGTATCAGCGTCAGTCATTATAATCTGAACACACATCTGTATACTGTATCAGTGTATCAGCGTCAGTCATTATAATCTGAACACACATCTGTATACTGTATCAGTGTAGACAGCATCAGTCATTATAATCTGAACACACATCTGTATACTGTATCAGTGTCAGTCATTATAATCTGAACACACATCTGTATACTGTATCAGTGTAGACAGCATCAGTCATTATAATCTGAACACACATCTGTATACTGTATCAGTGTCAGTCATTATAATCTGAACACACATCTGTATACTGTATCAGTGTAGACAACGTCAGTCATTATAATCTGAACACACATCTGTATACTGTATCAGTGTATCAGCGTCAGTCATTATAATCTGAACACACATCTGTATACTGTATCAGTGTATCAGCGTCAGTCATTATAATCTGAACACACATCTGTATACTGTATCAGTGTCAGTCATTATAATCTGAACACACATCTGTATACTGTATCAGTGTATCAGCGTCAGTCATTATAATCTGAACACACATCTGTATACTGTATCAGTGTATCAACGTCAGTCATTATAATCTGAACACACATCTGTATACTGTATCAGTGTATCAGCATCAGTCATTATAATCTGAACACACATCTGTATACTGTATCAGTGTATCAACGTCAGTCATTATAATCTGAACACACATCTGTATACTGTATCAGTGTATCAGCATCAGTCATTATAATCTGAACACACATCTGTATACTGTATCAGTGTATCAACGTCAGTCATTATAATCTGAACACACATCTGTATACTGTATCAGTGTATCAGCGTCAGTCATTATAATCTGAACACACATCTGTATACTGTATCAGTGTATCAACGTCAGTCATTATAATCTGAACACACATCTGTATACTGTATCAGTGTAGACAGCGTCAGTCATTATAATCTGAACACACATCTGTACACTGTATCAGTGTAGACAGCGTCAGTCATTATAATCTGAACACACATCTGTACACTGTATCAGTGTATCAACGTCAGTCATTATAATCTGAACACACATCTGTATACTGTATCTGTGTAGACAGTGTCAGTCATTATAATCTGAACACACATCTGTATACTGTATCAGTGTAGACAGCGTCAGTCATTATAATCTGAACACACATCTGTATACTGTATCAGTGTAGACAGCGTCAGTCATTATAATCTGAACACACATCTGTATACTGTATCAGTGTATCAACGTCAGTCATTATAATCTGAACACACATCTGTACACTGTATCAGTTTAGACAGCGTCAGTCATTATAATCTGAACACACATCTGTATACTGTATCAGTGTAGACAGCGTCAGTCATTATAATCTGAACACACATCTGTACACTGTATCAGTGTATCAACGTCAGTCATTATAATCTGAACACACATCTGTATACTGTATCAGTGTAGACAGTGTCAGTCATTATAATCTGAACACACATCTGTACACTGTATCAGTGTATCAGCGTCAGTCATTATAATCTGAACACACATCTGTATACTGTATTAGTGTAGACAGCGTCAGTCATTATAATCTGAACACACATCTGTATACTGTATCAGTGTATCAGCGTCAGACATTATAATCTGAACACACATCTGTATACTGTATCAGTGTAGACAGCGTCAGTCATTATAATCTGAACACACATCTGTACACTGTATCAGTGTATCAACGTCAGTCATTATAATCTGAACACACATCTGTATACTGTATCAGTGTAGACAGCATCAGTCATTATAATCTGAACACACATCTGTACACTGTATCAGTGTATCAACGTCAGTCATTATAATCTGAACACACATCTGTATACTGTATCAGTGTATCAGCATCAGTCATTATAATCTGAACACACATCTGTATACTGTATCAGTGTAGACAGCGTCAGTCATTATAATCTGAACACACATCTGTACACTGTATCAGTTTAGACAGCGTCAGTCATTATAATCTGAACACACATCTGTACACTGTATCAGTGTAGACAGCATCAGTCATTATAATCTGAACACACATCTGTACACTGTATCAGTGTATCAACGTCAGTCATTATAATCTGAACACACATCTGTATACTGTATCAGTGTATCAGCATCAGTCATTATAATCTGAACACACATCTGTATACTGTATCAGTGTAGACAGCGTCAGTCATTATAATCTGAACACACATCTGTACACTGTATCAGTTTAGACAGCGTCAGTCATTATAATCTGAACACACATCTGTACACTGTATCAGTGTATCAACGTCAGTCATTATAATCTGAACACACATCTGTACACTGTATCAGTTTAGACAGCGTCAGTCATTATAATCTGAACACACATCTGTATACTGTATTAGTGTAGACAGCGTCAGTCATTATAATCTGAACACACACCTGTATACTGTATCAGTGTATCAGCGTCAGTCATTATAATCTGAACACACATCTGTATACTGTATCAGTGTATCAGCGTCAGTCATTATAATCTGAACACACATCTGTATACTGTATCAGTGTATCAGCGTCAGTCATTATAATCTGAACACACATCTGTATACTGTATCAGTGTCAGTCATTATAATCTGAACACACATCTGTATACTGTATCAGTGTATCAGCGTCAGTCATTATAATCTGAACACACATCTGTATACTGTATCAGTGTATCAACGTCAGTCATTATAATCTGAACACACATCTGTATACTGTATCAGTGTATCAGCATCAGTCATTATAATCTGAACACACATCTGTATACTGTATCAGTGTATCAACGTCAGTCATTATAATCTGAACACACATCTGTATACTGTATCAGTGTATCAGCATCAGTCATTATAATCTGAACACACATCTGTATACTGTATCAGTGTATCAACGTCAGTCATTATAATCTGAACACACATCTGTATACTGTATCAGTGTATCAGCGTCAGTCATTATAATCTGAACACACATCTGTATACTGTATCAGTGTATCAACGTCAGTCATTATAATCTGAACACACATCTGTATACTGTATCAGTGTAGACAGCGTCAGTCATTATAATCTGAACACACATCTGTACACTGTATCAGTGTAGACAGCGTCAGTCATTATAATCTGAACACACATCTGTACACTGTATCAGTGTATCAACGTCAGTCATTATAATCTGAACACACATCTGTATACTGTATCTGTGTAGACAGTGTCAGTCATTATAATCTGAACACACATCTGTATACTGTATCAGTGTAGACAGCGTCAGTCATTATAATCTGAACACACATCTGTATACTGTATCAGTGTAGACAGCGTCAGTCATTATAATCTGAACACACATCTGTATACTGTATCAGTGTATCAACGTCAGTCATTATAATCTGAACACACATCTGTACACTGTATCAGTTTAGACAGCGTCAGTCATTATAATCTGAACACACATCTGTATACTGTATCAGTGTAGACAGCGTCAGTCATTATAATCTGAACACACATCTGTACACTGTATCAGTGTATCAACGTCAGTCATTATAATCTGAACACACATCTGTATACTGTATCAGTGTAGACAGTGTCAGTCATTATAATCTGAACACACATCTGTACACTGTATCAGTGTATCAGCGTCAGTCATTATAATCTGAACACACATCTGTATACTGTATTAGTGTAGACAGCGTCAGTCATTATAATCTGAACACACATCTGTATACTGTATCAGTGTATCAGCGTCAGACATTATAATCTGAACACACATCTGTATACTGTATCAGTGTAGACAGCGTCAGTCATTATAATCTGAACACACATCTGTACACTGTATCAGTGTATCAACGTCAGTCATTATAATCTGAACACACATCTGTATACTGTATCAGTGTAGACAGCATCAGTCATTATAATCTGAACACACATCTGTACACTGTATCAGTGTATCAACGTCAGTCATTATAATCTGAACACACATCTGTATACTGTATCAGTGTATCAGCATCAGTCATTATAATCTGAACACACATCTGTATACTGTATCAGTGTAGACAGCGTCAGTCATTATAATCTGAACACACATCTGTACACTGTATCAGTTTAGACAGCGTCAGTCATTATAATCTGAACACACATCTGTACACTGTATCAGTGTAGACAGCATCAGTCATTATAATCTGAACACACATCTGTACACTGTATCAGTGTATCAACGTCAGTCATTATAATCTGAACACACATCTGTATACTGTATCAGTGTATCAGCATCAGTCATTATAATCTGAACACACATCTGTATACTGTATCAGTGTAGACAGCGTCAGTCATTATAATCTGAACACACATCTGTACACTGTATCAGTTTAGACAGCGTCAGTCATTATAATCTGAACACACATCTGTACCACTGTATCAGTGTATCAACGTCAGTCATTATAATCTGAACACACATCTGTACACTGTATCAGTTTAGACAGCGTCAGTCATTATAATCTGAACACACATCTGTATACTGTATTAGTGTAGACAGCGTCAGTCATTATAATCTGAACACACACCTGTATACTGTATCAGTGTATCAGCGTCAGTCATTATAATCTGAACACACATCTGTATACTGTATCAGTGTAGACAGCGTCAGTCATTATAATCTGAACACACATCTGTACACTGTATCAGTGTATCAACGTCAGTCATTATAATCTGAACACACATCTGTATACTGTATCAGTGTAGACAGCGTCAGTCATTATAATCTGAACACACATCTGTATACTGTATCAGTGTATCAACGTCAGTCATTATAATCTGAACACACATCTGTATACTGTATCAGTGTAGACAGTGTCAGTCATTATAATCTGAACACACATCTGTACACTGTATCAGTTTAGACAGCGTCAGTCATTATAATCTGAACACACATCTGTATACTGTATCAGTGTAGACAGCGTCAGTCATTATAATCTGAACACACATCTGTACACTGTATCAGTGTAGACAGCGTCAGTCATTATAATCTGAACACACATCTGTACACTGTATCAGTGTATCAACGTCAGTCATTATAATCTGAACACACATCTGTACACTGTATCAGTGTATCAACGTCAGTCATTATAATCTGAACACACATCTGTACACTGTATCAGTGTAGACAGCATCAGTCATTATAATCTGAACACACATCTGTATACTGTATCAGCGTCAGTCATTATAATCTGAACACACATCTGTATACTGTATCAGTGTCAGTCATTATAATCTGAACACACATCTGTATACTGTATCAGTGTAGACAGCGTCAGTCATTATAATCTGAACACACATCTGTACACTGTATCAGTTTAGACAGCGTCAGTCATTATAATCTGAACACACATCTGTATACTGTATCAGTGTAGACAGCGTCAGTCATTATAATCTGAACACACATCTGTATACTGTATCAGTGTAGACAGCGTTAGTCATTATAATCTGAACACACATCTGTATACTGTATCAGTGTAGACAGCGTCAGTCATTATAATCTGAACACACATCTGTACACTGTATCAGTGTATCAACGTCAGTCATTATAATCTGAACACACATCTGTATACTGTATCAGTGTATCAGCATCAGTCATTATAATCTGAACACACATCTGTATACTGTATCAGTGTAGACAGCGTCAGTCATTATAATCTGAACACACATCTGTACACTGTATCAGTTTAGACAGCGTCAGTCATTATAATCTGAACACACATCTGTACACTGTATCAGTGTATCAACGTCAGTCATTATAATCTGAACACACATCTGTACACTGTATCAGTTTAGACAGCGTCAGTCATTATAATCTGAACACACATCTGTATACTGTATTAGTGTAGACAGCGTCAGTCATTATAATCTGAACACACATCTGTATACTGTATCAGTGTCAGTCATTATAATCTGAACACACATCTGTATACTGTATCAGTGTAGACAGCGTCAGTCATTATAATCTGAACACACATCTGTACACTGTATCAGTGTATCAACGTCAGTCATTATAATCTGAACACACATCTGTATACTGTATCAGTGTAGACAGCGTCAGTCATTATAATCTGAACACACATCTGTATACTGTATCAGTGTATCAACGTCAGTCATTATAATCTGAACACACATCTGTATACTGTATCAGTGTAGACAGTGTCAGTCATTATAATCTGAACACACATCTGTACACTGTATCAGTGTAGACAGCGTCAGTCATTATAATCTGAACACACATCTGTACACTGTATCAGTGTATCAACGTCAGTCATTATAATCTGAACACACATCTGTATACTGTATCAGTGTAGACAGCGTCAGTCATTATAATCTGAACACACATCTGTACACTGTATCAGTGTAGACAGCGTCAGTCATTATAATCTGAACACACATCTGTACACTGTATCAGTGTATCAACGTCAGTCATTATAATCTGAACACACATCTGTATACTGTATCAGTGTATCAACGTCAGTCATTATAATCTGAACACACATCTGTACACTGTATCAGTGTAGACAGCGTCAGTCATTATAATCTGAACACACATCTGTACACTGTATCAGTGTAGACAGCGTCAGTCATTATAATCTGAACACACATCTGTACACTGTATCAGTGTATCAACGTCAGTCATTATAATCTGAACACACATCTGTACACTGTATCAGTGTATCAACGTCAGTCATTATAATCTGAACACACATCTGTACACTGTATCAGTGTAGACAGCATCAGTCATTAT
The DNA here is from genome assembly GCF_051911475.1 of Siphateles boraxobius. Taxonomy (NCBI): domain Eukaryota; kingdom Metazoa; phylum Chordata; class Actinopteri; order Cypriniformes; family Leuciscidae; genus Siphateles; species Siphateles boraxobius. The sequence continues at coordinate 733,052 of NW_027508739.1, forward strand.
AATCTGAACACACATCTGTATACTGTATCAGCGTCAGTCATTATAATCTGAACACACATCTGTATACTGTATCAGTGTCAGTCATTATAATCTGAACACACATCTGTATACTGTATCAGTGTAGACAGCGTCAGTCATTATAATCTGAACACACATCTGTACACTGTATCAGTTTAGACAGCGTCAGTCATTATAATCTGAACACACATCTGTATACTGTATCAGTGTAGACAGCGTCAGTCATTATAATCTGAACACACATCTGTATACTGTATCAGTGTATCAACGTCAGTCATTATAATCTGAACACACATCTGTATACTGTATCAGTGTAGACAGTGTCAGTCATTATAATCTGAACACACATCTGTACACTGTATCAGTTTAGACAGCGTCAGTCATTATAATCTGAACACACATCTGTATACTGTATCAGTGTAGACAGCGTCAGTCATTATAATCTGAACACACATCTGTACACTGTATCAGTGTAGACAGCGTCAGTCATTATAATCTGAACACACATCTGTACACTGTATCAGTGTATCAACGTCAGTCATTATAATCTGAACACACATCTGTACACTGTATCAGTGTATCAACGTCAGTCATTATAATCTGAACACACATCTGTACACTGTATCAGTGTAGACAGCATCAGTCATTATAATCTGAACACACATCTGTATACTGTATCAGCGTCAGTCATTATAATCTGAACACACATCTGTATACTGTATCAGTGTCAGTCATTATAATCTGAACACACATCTGTATACTGTATCAGTGTAGACAGCGTCAGTCATTATAATCTGAACACACATCTGTACACTGTATCAGTTTAGACAGCGTCAGTCATTATAATCTGAACACACATCTGTATACTGTATCAGTGTAGACAGCGTCAGTCATTATAATCTGAACACACATCTGTATACTGTATCAGTGTAGACAGCGTTAGTCATTATAATCTGAACACACATCTGTATACTGTATCAGTGTAGACAGCGTCAGTCATTATAATCTGAACACACATCTGTACACTGTATCAGTGTATCAACGTCAGTCATTATAATCTGAACACACATCTGTATACTGTATCAGTGTATCAGCATCAGTCATTATAATCTGAACACACATCTGTATACTGTATCAGTGTAGACAGCGTCAGTCATTATAATCTGAACACACATCTGTACACTGTATCAGTTTAGACAGCGTCAGTCATTATAATCTGAACACACATCTGTACACTGTATCAGTGTATCAACGTCAGTCATTATAATCTGAACACACATCTGTACACTGTATCAGTTTAGACAGCGTCAGTCATTATAATCTGAACACACATCTGTATACTGTATTAGTGTAGACAGCGTCAGTCATTATAATCTGAACACACATCTGTATACTGTATCAGTGTCAGTCATTATAATCTGAACACACATCTGTATACTGTATCAGTGTAGACAGCGTCAGTCATTATAATCTGAACACACATCTGTACACTGTATCAGTGTATCAACGTCAGTCATTATAATCTGAACACACATCTGTATACTGTATCAGTGTAGACAGCGTCAGTCATTATAATCTGAACACACATCTGTATACTGTATCAGTGTATCAACGTCAGTCATTATAATCTGAACACACATCTGTATACTGTATCAGTGTAGACAGTGTCAGTCATTATAATCTGAACACACATCTGTACACTGTATCAGTGTAGACAGCGTCAGTCATTATAATCTGAACACACATCTGTACACTGTATCAGTGTATCAACGTCAGTCATTATAATCTGAACACACATCTGTATACTGTATCAGTGTAGACAGTGTCAGTCATTATAATCTGAACACACATCTGTACACTGTATCAGTGTAGATAGTGTCAGTCATTATAATCTGAACACACATCTGTACACTGTATCAGTGTAGACAGCGTCAGTCATTATAATCTGAACACACATCTGTACACTGTATCAGTGTAGACAGCGTCAGTCATTATAATCTGAACACACATCTGTACACTGTATCAGTGTAGACAGCGTCAGTCATTATAATCTGAACACACATCTGTACACTGTATCAGTGTATCAACGTCAGTCATTATAATCTGAACACACATCTGTATACTGTATCAGTGTATCAACGTCAGTCATTATAATCTGAACACACATCTGTACACTGTATCAGTGTAGACAGCGTCAGTCATTATAATCTGAACACACATCTGTACACTGTATCAGTGTAGACAGCGTCAGTCATTATAATCTGAACACACATCTGTACACTGTATCAGTGTATCAACGTCAGTCATTATAATCTGAACACACATCTGTACACTGTATCAGTGTATCAACGTCAGTCATTATAATCTGAACACACATCTGTACACTGTATCAGTGTAGACAGCATCAGTCATTATAATCTGAACACACATCTGTATACTGTATCAGCGTCAGTCATTATAATCTGAACACACATCTGTATACTGTATCAGTGTCAGTCATTATAATCTGAACACACATCTGTATACTGTATCAGTGTAGACAGCGTCAGTCATTATAATCTGAACACACATCTGTACACTGTATCAGTTTAGACAGCGTCAGTCATTATAATCTGAACACACATCTGTATACTGTATCAGTGTAGACAGCGTCAGTCATTATAATCTGAACACACATCTGTATACTGTATCAGTGTATCAACGTCAGTCATTATAATCTGAACACACATCTGTATACTGTATCAGTGTAGACAGTGTCAGTCATTATAATCTGAACACACATCTGTACACTGTATCAGTTTAGACAGCGTCAGTCATTATAATCTGAACACACATCTGTATACTGTATCAGTGTAGACAGCGTCAGTCATTATAATCTGAACACACATCTGTACACTGTATCAGTGTAGACAGCGTCAGTCATTATAATCTGAACACACATCTGTACACTGTATCAGTGTATCAACGTCAGTCATTATAATCTGAACACACATCTGTACACTGTATCAGTGTAGACAGCATCAGTCATTATAATCTGAACACACATCTGTATACTGTATCAGTGTATCAACGTCAGTCATTATAATCTGAACACACATCTGTACACTGTATCAGTGTAGACAGCATCAGTCATTATAATCTGAACACACATCTGTATACTGTATCAGCGTCAGTCATTATAATCTGAACACACATCTGTATACTGTATCAGTGTCAGTCATTATAATCTGAACACACATCTGTATACTGTATCAGTGTAGACAGCGTCAGTCATTATAATCTGAACACACATCTGTACACTGTATCAGTTTAGACAGCGTCAGTCATTATAATCTGAACACACATCTGTATACTGTATCAGTGTAGACAGCGTCAGTCATTATAATCTGAACACACATCTGTATACTGTATCAGTGTATCAACGTCAGTCATTATAATCTGAACACACATCTGTATACTGTATCAGTGTAGACAGTGTCAGTCATTATAATCTGAACACACATCTGTACACTGTATCAGTTTAGACAGCGTCAGTCATTATAATCTGAACACACATCTGTATACTGTATCAGTGTAGACAGCGTCAGTCATTATAATCTGAACACACATCTGTACACTGTATCAGTGTAGACAGCGTCAGTCATTATAATCTGAACACACATCTGTACACTGTATCAGTGTATCAACGTCAGTCATTATAATCTGAACACACATCTGTACACTGTATCAGTGTATCAACGTCAGTCATTATAATCTGAACACACATCTGTACACTGTATCAGTGTAGACAGCATCAGTCATTATAATCTGAACACACATCTGTATACTGTATCAGCGTCAGTCATTATAATCTGAACACACATCTGTATACTGTATCAGTGTCAGTCATTATAATCTGAACACACATCTGTATACTGTATCAGTGTAGACAGCGTCAGTCATTATAATCCGAACACACATCTGTACACTGTATCAGTTTAGACAGCGTCAGTCATTATAATCTGAACACACATCTGTATACTGTATCAGTGTAGACAGCGTCAGTCATTATAATCTGAACACACATCTGTATACTGTATCAGTGTAGACAGCGTTAGTCATTATAATCTGAACACACATCTGTATACTGTATCAGTGTAGACAGCGTCAGTCATTATAATCTGAACACACATCTGTACACTGTATCAGTGTATCAACGTCAGTCATTATAATCTGAACACACATCTGTATACTGTATCAGTGTATCAGCATCAGTCATTATAATCTGAACACACATCTGTATACTGTATCAGTGTAGACAGCGTCAGTCATTATAATCTGAACACACATCTGTACACTGTATCAGTTTAGACAGCGTCAGTCATTATAATCTGAACACACATCTGTACACTGTATCAGTGTATCAACGTCAGTCATTATAATCTGAACACACATCTGTACACTGTATCAGTTTAGACAGCGTCAGTCATTATAATCTGAACACACATCTGTATACTGTATTAGTGTAGACAGCGTCAGTCATTATAATCTGAACACACATCTGTATACTGTATCAATGTCAGTCATTATAATCTGAACACACATCTGTATACTGTATCAGTGTAGACAGCGTCAGTCATTATAATCTGAACACACATCTGTACACTGTATCAGTGTATCAACGTCAGTCATTATAATCTGAACACACATCTGTATACTGTATCAGTGTAGACAGCGTCAGTCATTATAATCTGAACACACATCTGTATACTGTATCAGTGTATCAACGTCAGTCATTATAATCTGAACACACATCTGTATACTGTATCAGTGTAGACAGTGTCAGTCATTATAATCTGAACACACATCTGTACACTGTATCAGTGTAGACAGCGTCAGTCATTATAATCTGAACACACATCTGTACACTGTATCAGTGTATCAACGTCAGTCATTATAATCTGAACACACATCTGTATACTGTATCAGTGTAGACAGTGTCAGTCATTATAATCTGAACACACATCTGTACACTGTATCAGTGTAGACAGTGTCAGTCATTATAATCTGAACACACATCTGTACACTGTATCAGTGTAGACAGCGTCAGTCATTATAATCTGAACACACATCTGTACACTGTATCAGTGTAGACAGCGTCAGTCATTATAATCTGAACACACATCTGTACACTGTATCAGTGTAGACAGCGTCAGTCATTATAATCTGAACACACATCTGTACACTGTATCAGTGTATCAACGTCAGTCATTATAATCTGAACACACATCTGTATACTGTATCAGTGTATCAACGTCAGTCATTATAATCTGAACACACATCTGTACACTGTATTAGTGTAGACAGCGTCAGTCATTATAATCTGAACACACATCTGTACACTGTATCAGTGTAGACAGCGTCAGTCATTATAATCTGAACACACATCTGTACACTGTATCAGTGTATCAACGTCAGTCATTATAATCTGAACACACATCTGTACACTGTATCAGTGTATCAACGTCAGTCATTATAATCTGAACACACATCTGTACACTGTATCAGTGTAGACAGCATCAGTCATTATAATCTGAACACACATCTGTATACTGTATCAGCGTCAGTCATTATAATCTGAACACACATCTGTATACTGTATCAGTGTCAGTCATTATAATCTGAACACACATCTGTATACTGTATCAGTGTAGACAGCGTCAGTCATTATAATCTGAACACACATCTGTACACTGTATCAGTTTAGACAGCGTCAGTCATTATAATCTGAACACACATCTGTATACTGTATCAGTGTAGACAGCGTCAGTCATTATAATCTGAACACACATCTGTATACTGTATCAGTGTAGACAGCGTTAGTCATTATAATCTGAACACACATCTGTATACTGTATCAGTGTAGACAGCGTCAGTCATTATAATCTGAACACACATCTGTATACTGTATTAGTGTAAACAGCATCAGTCATTATAATCTGAACACACATCTGTATACTGTATCAGTGTAGACAGCATCAGTCATTATAATCTGAACACACATCTGTATACTGTATCAGTGTCAGTCATTATAATCTGAACACACATCTGTATACTGTATCAGTTTATCAGTGTCAGTCATTATAATCTGAACACACATCTGTATACTGTATTAGTGTAAACAGCATCAGTCATTATAATCTGAACACACATCTGTATACTGTATCAGTGTAGACAGCATCAGTCATTATAATCTGAACACACATCTGTATACTGTATCAGTGTCAGTCATTATAATCTGAACACACATCTGTATACTGTATCAGTGTCAGTCATTATAATCTGAACACACATCTGTATACTGTATCAGTTTATCAGTGTCAGTCATTATAATCTGAACACACATCTGTATACTGTATCAGTGTCAGTCATTATAATCTGAACACACATCTGTATACTGTATCAGTTTATCAGTGTCAGTCATTATAATCTGAACACACATCTGTATACTGTATTAGTGTAAACAGCATCAGTCATTATAATCTGAACACACATCTGTATACTGTATCAGTGTAGACAGCATCAGTCATTATAATCTGAACACACATCTGTATACTGTATCAGTGTCAGTCATTATAATCTGAACACACATCTGTATACTGTATCAGTTTATCAGTGTCAGTCATTATAATCTGAACACACATCTGTATACTGTATTAGTGTAAACAGCATCAGTCATTATAATCTGAACACACATCTGTATACTGTATCAGTGTCAGTCATTATAATCTGAACACACATCTGTATACTGTATCAGTGTATCAACGTCAGTCATTATAATCTGAACACACATCTGTATACTGTATCAGTGTATCAACGTCAGTCATTATAATCTGAACACACATCTGTATACTGTATCAGTGTAAACAGCATCAGTCATTATAATCTGAACACACATCTGTATACTGTATTAGTGTAGACAGCATCAGTCATTATAATCTGAACACACATCTGTATACTGTATCAGTGTCAGTCATTATAATCTGAACACACATCTGTATACTGTATCAGTGTCAGTCATTATAATCTGAACACACATCTGTATACTGTATCAGTGTATCAACGTCAGTCATTATAATCTGAACACACATCTGTATACTGTATCAGTGTCAGTCATTATAATCTGAACACACATCTGTATACTGTATCAGTGTCAGTCATTATAATCTGAACACACATCTGTATACTGTATCAGTGTATCAACGTCAGTCATTATAATCTGAACACACATCTGTATACTGTATCAGTGTATCAACGTCAGTCATTATAATCTGAACACACATCTGTATACTGTATCAGTGTAGACAGCGTCAGTCATTATAATCTGAACACACATCTGTATACTGTATCAGTTTATCAACGTCAGTCATTATATTCTGAACACACATCTGTACACTGTATCAGTGTAGACAGCGTCAGTCATTATAATCTGAACACACATCTGTACACTGTATCAGTGTAGACAGCATCAGTCATTATAATCTGAACACACATCTGTATACTGTATCAGTGTAGACAGCGTCAGTCATTATAATCTGAACACACATCTGTACACTGTATCAGTGTAGACAGCATCAGTCATTATAATCTGAACACACATCTGTATACTGTATCAGTTTATCAACGTCAGTCATTATATTCTGAACACACATCTGTACACTGTATCAGTGTAGACAGCATCAGTCATTATAATCTGAACACACATCTGTACACTGTATCAGTGTATCAACGTCAGTCATTATAATCTGAACACACATCTGTACACTGTATCAGTGTAGACAGCATCAGTCATTATAATCTGAACACACATCTGTATACTGTATTAGTGTAGACAGCATCAGTCATTATAATCTGAACACACATCTGTACACTGTATCAGTTTAGACAGCATCAGTCATTATAATCTGAACACACATCTGTATACTGTATCAGTTTATCAACGTCAGTCATTATATTCTGAACACACATCTGTACACTGTATCAGTGTAGACAGCATCAGTCATTATAATCTGAACACACATCCGTATACTGTATCAGTGTATCAACGTCAGTCATTATAATCTGAACACACATCTGTATACTGTATCAGCGTCAGTCATTATAATCTGAACACACATCTGTATACTGTATCAGTGTAGACATTGTCAGTCATTTTAATGGTTTCTATTTGCTTTTGACGCAACGCTCACACCCAGTGAAGCCAAATATCAGCCGTTAAGCGACTGAACGCCAGTGGGCGGGGCCTATGATGTGATGATGCATTGGTCGATGTCTCGCTCTGGAGGCAGGCATATGCAAATGTGTTTCTCTGTGTGACGTCACAAGCCCTGCAATATCAAAACGAGCCGTTTTTGGAGCTTGATTATGCTTTGTTGATAATGAGGACGTTTTGAGCTCTGAAACTTACAGGATGGTTTAATGCTACAAAGACCTCTTATATGTCAATATATCAAGGCAAAATTGATTTCCCTTTCTGAGAGCATTCCCTGTTAGCTGGACAGTTTTTGAGTTTGTTTGCAGTGAAACCAGTGCCTAAGAGGACTGGTTATGTCAACTAACTGACTGTAGTTCACTCAAGGACAGAGGCTCTGTCTTGTCCCCCTTGTTTCGGGGGGAACGCCTGTCAGCCAGATGGTGTGAGCCCATGTGACCGACCCCACTTCCCCTTCATGCCAACTGCTGGGCTTTTTAAGGGTGACTGGGTTTGGTTCTGGCTGACTCCCTTTTAGTGAGCCTGCTGGGTTTGTTGAGTCTGAATCCTGTCTGAAACGGCGCTCAGCCGGACCACCTTTTGAGCCCAGCTGGTTCATAGCGCTAATGATGTCTTAATCTAGGATAGTGATTATTTCAGACAAGCGCAGTGAGAGTTTAGCGTGTGCTTTTTGTTCCGAGACACATTGGCATGATCCCAAATAAATGCTGTAATCTGTGTGGTGTGACGGGAGGTTGCAGTGCAATTAAAAATCTCTTTTTGCCCAACCGTTTTGCATTAAAAACATTTATTTTGTGTTCATTTTCCCCTGTGTGCACTTCAGTCCAAACGGACGTGCCATTAGGGAAAATAATCTGTTTTTGCGGTTGTTACACAACACTGCAGACTCAGAACACAGAGTACAAAGTCGCGTACTGACACACACACACACACACACACACACCGTGGCATCCGTCCTCTCTGTGAAGTCTAGCCCCGCTCCCTCTGATCTCTCGGCGCGTCACTTTGATTGCATTATAAAGATGCAGTCGGAGAGCATGATTTTTCTCAATGGATGCAATAGCATATATTTGAGTTATCATGAAGGAAGTTGTTTCTTTTTTTAGGCCTATTATATGTATATTTATAAAATAAGACGTTTACTTAATACATTAAATGAAATGTAAACAATTGAATACAATTAAATGGGTATTTTTAGGCTTTTAGTCCATGTCTGTTTGTTTTCGACCACTAGTGAAAATGCATTTTCCAATTTTATACAATATCAGACTTAAGCGTTGAATATAGCATTTTAGTATTAGTTAAGAAGTACTAATAAAAGTGGGGGTTTTTATTAGTTGTAACAATATAAGGTTAGTGGATGCAGTGGATTTATGCCAGTGTTACTTTTGTATTATTTAAACATTTTGATTTAGCTTTTATTTTTATATTTTCAGTTTTAGTAATTGTGTTATGTGCTTTTTTAATGTTTATTTTTAATCGTGTTTTTTATTATTTCTGTTTAGCTTTAATTTTTTTTCAGTTTTAGTAATTTTAGTGCTTCAATTTAAGCTATTTTTTTTTAATTAAACTAACATAGTATATTTACATTTACTCAGTACATTTACAAAATACCAATAAAAATATTATTTAAATGCCAATGTAATAATAATAATTAAAACAAAAATATTTCAGTTAGGTGCCAAGGCAACTATTCTAATTTTCATTTAAGTTTTTTATTCTAATATAATCATATCATATACATAATATTTTAATAACCGAAAACTATTTTCAACCGTAAAGATTGTAATAGTTTAAGTCAAGATAACAACACCGATTTTTTTTCTGCTTGTGTTTCATGTACTGAGGGACTTTCCGGAGACTAGTTAGTTGCTCATTTACTTTTCAAACTGGAAAACTGAAGACATTGCATTGTTACATAATGCCCCAGCTTCATGTTCTCTCCTGTGATATTTTGCACGGGCTCAGCGTCCCACTAACTGACAGATCAGGTGTTTTATTATGGTGAGGTTTCAGCAAGATCTGATGTCTAATCATTGCAGTTAAATCCATTCAGAGAGGCAATATTCGTCTCAGATATGAAGTATAATGTGTAGTTCTGGTGTCTACCAGCAGGGGCTGATGGGATCATGCCAACCAATCAAACCCTGGTCATGCGGTCTGCAATGATATCAAGAGACAAGCCTCAGAACATGTTACACAAGAGAGATTGTGAGACACCTAATAAGTGGCAGGTGATGTAAACACACGTACACACTGACCTACTAATGCTATAATTGCCTTTATGTCAGTATATGTAAATCTGCTTGTTAAATGTAATGTAATGTTACAGCTGTTTATCTTTCATCTGAATCCAATTAGGTTTGTCTTAATGCTCCCACATATCGAGTAGGCCTAGTTTAATATGCTTACTGTACTTACAAGCATGTCGTCCTGTGTGCTTTTCTCCAGATATCGTATATATCCACAGGCAGACGGCTGCTTCATATTTAATCCTGATTTGGAAGTTATGTCACTATGTCATTTTTGGAGTGTGGAGTAACTGTGTGAGAGGAATTAGGCAGCTTTTATAGTAAATATAGGCCAAAGTACAAATCTCAATCACTGTTCAAACTATACTGGATTTGAGTGCAATATTTGATTCGTTGGCCTATTTTAAGGCAAGGTCAATAGGGTAAAATGTTTAACTAATAGATATCACCATACTTCCCCAGTTGATTGATTGCATTAAGAATTGCAATTTTATTTTGCATTACAAATTTTCTGAAATGTCATGTTTAAGTATGCAAATGATCCATGCATTATCTGTTGTTCCAAAGACGCTCGGTTATTTTGGCAGAAAACAAATATCATCTGTTGCTCAATATCATGTGGACACATTGGACGCCTTACAATGCTCCATAATATTCAATTCAATTCAAATGTATTTGTATAGCGCTTTTCACAATACATATTGTTTAAAAGCAGCTTTACAGAAAGTGCATTTCAGAAATGTACATAGAAACATACAGTTAGTTAATCATTTATTAATTTAGGGCATAACATATCGCCGGCATTGAGTCGTCTCTTCACAGGCGTCGAGTGGTATCTTCACAGGCGTTTGGTCATCTCATCGCAGGTGTTGGGGTATCTGAGAGGCTATATATTGGGATATATAGGGACACGGTCTGTCAAGACTAATCGCAGCTTTGTTTAAGGGAGCGTGACCCATGAAAGCAGAGGTCAGGTCATTTTGGGTCGCTCTCACATTGTTCTGCCTGTAGTGGGTCACTGAAGTGTGCGTCAGGGTATGTGTCCCCTGGCTCCTTCTTATGAGGTGTGTGTGTGTGTGTGTGTGTGTGTGTGTGTGTGTGTGTGTGTGTGTGTTGTGATTGACAGCTCGTTAATAACTTACGACTGGTCACACCCCCCCATGAGCACAGCAGACTATTCTCCACATTTCTCAGGAGAAAAACACCCTAAAATGTCCTTTATAAGTTGTTGGACTGGTAGTTTTTCGCAGCGTGGAGGTCCTCGAGATTAGCAAAGTAGAGATTAAAATATTTTGACTGTTTATAGATTTTATGGACATGCGCATCATGGATATCAGAGGTTTGTTATAGCATTCTGCAGACGCACTGGTCGCCATGTTGAGGAGGACCAGCATGCAATGGTAAGAGAAACTCTTACATGAGGGTCGTTCTCTGTCTGTGTGGAAAATCATCTCATTTACAGTTAAAACAAGGGCTGAAACATAGAATATTTTCACAAAAATGATAAATAAATAAATATATATATATATGTGTATATATATATATATATATATATATATATATATATATATATATATATATATTGTGTAAATATACTATATATTATTTATGTATAAATTTAATTTATTTATAAACTAAATTTACAATATTTGCCCAAGTAAATTTTACATTTTGTATATTTAAAACTAAATAATTCATCATCATTTGGCACTTAAATCAAATATTATTATTAACACACACACACACACACACACATATATATGTATATATATATATATATATATATTAAGCCTAAAATATTAACATTGATATTACAAGTTCGTATATTTACACAAAATTATCATTTGGCATTTAAGTCACATATTATTATTATTATTATTATACATTACAATTACAACTTTATACATTACAATTAAAATGAATGTAACATATTATTGTTAAGATTATTTTGTAAGTATTAGTTCACCAAATCAACTTGATTTACCAAATCAAGTATAAATCACCAGATGTCCAAAAGCTGAAATAAACCAATAATAATTATAAAAGTTCTGCATAAAAATAATCTTAGTTGGGAAATGTCTCTTGCACTGTTTATATAATAATAATAATAATAATAATGTGTTTTATTTATTTATATAGTGCCTTTCAAGGACCCAAGGACACTTTATATAATATTGACAAATAACACAAATAATATAGATCTACAATGACAAGTTTTTTAAACTAAATGCGATACACGATAGGGAGCCAGAGCATGTGATGTGAGCCGAGTCATAGTTTTGTAGTAATGGTTTAAAAGTTCTGAGCCATCCATACTTTGAGATCTTGTAGACAGGAAGTGATGGAGGAAGTGATGGAAGGGGGAGAAAAAACTGTTTTAGGCTGAAAGGTGAGATAGATTTGTGTGTCATCAGCATAACTATGGAAATTAAGAGCATGATGCTGAATGATCTGACCAAGAGGAAGCATACAGATTTAAATAGAAGTGGACCAAGAACGGAACCTTGAGGTACACCATGGGAAACACTAACAGTGTGTTTATTAATGCTATTGTGTGTTTATTAATGAAGTTAGCCACTGAAAGACAGTACCAGTGATACCAACAGCAGTTAGACGAGACAGAAGTACTGAATGGCAAACAGTATTAAAAGCTGCATTTAGATCCACGAGGACCAGGAGGCTGACGCCACCAGAATCATTTAATTATAATTTTCGAATTTATTGGATTTGGTTTTGTGTTCATTTGGAACACTCATGAATATAATCTGTATCGCTTGTCAAAAAACAAAAGAGTGAATCTCTGTGAAGTCTGTGTTTGTTCTCATAATGGGTGGCCTCGCCTCCGCCTCTGACTCCGCCTCTGACTCCGCCTCTGACACGCCTCTGACTCCACCTCTGACTCCGCCTCTGACTCCACCTCTGACTCCACCTCTGACACCCTCCCCCCCCCCCCCCCCCCCCCCCCACAGTGATCCCTCTCTCTCTCAGCGCTTGGCCCTGAATTTTTGAGTTGCCATTCAAGCATCAAAGCACATTTAAAGTTGTTCAAAACAAACATGCCGCCATTCCGCTGCCGCTGCTCACAGTAGCCGCAGGTTTTTTTCATTTTCCCCTTCTCTCTCTCTCTCTCTCTCTCTCTTTTATTCCCCCTCCTCCTCTGAAACGAGTCCAGAACATCCTGTTCTCTGAGTCAGTCAAGCTCCAAGCCCGTCGGGAATAACCGTATTTGTGGCTGAGCTGAGGGGCTAACAGAAATGGCCCAGTTGCTTTGACCTATACTGTTTTAATAAAATCACTCTGAGCGTAAACATTGCTGCGGGGCTAGACGTCGCTGCCACAGCGAGCGCTGCTGTTTCGTAACTTGTGTACCTCCATTAGATCAGCTAGGGTAAACACACACACAATAAAGCACAGGAGGTCAAGCATCTGTGGCATCATATGGATCATCACAAAACATTATTCTGACTCGTTCAAATCATGGATAGCAGAAAGAGACGTGACATATCTAATAGGGGTGTGAATCGTCACTGGTCTCACAATTCAATTCGATTACGATTATCATGTCAACATTTCGATATCACGATGCATCCTCACTTTTCAATATTACGCTAACGCAAGAAGCGCGTATGTGACGAATTACATCAAAGAAACTCAGTAGGCTATAATTAATTATGGTCTATTACTATAAATCGTCCACTTCCGCATCGCGATGCAACGATTAACTTCAACACTCCTAATATCTAATGTACCGTTTACACTGAGTAAACTCCACCAACAGGAATTATGCTGGTAATGCATATTCATCCACCTAGAAAAGTAGTTCCTCCTTAAAATGGGCAATTAAATAATTCAATTTATTAATTTAGATATTTTTAGTTATATTTATGTTATTGTGTAAATATACTGCATGTAGTTTACATTTTAAATTTATTATATTTATTCTGTACAGATTGTTTTTTTATCTCTGATATCCAGTCTAATCTTCAAACCACAATGATATAAAAACTGAAGCATTATGAATATTAAAATTTTTGAAGCATATCTGTAACCTAAGCATTAATGACTGTAAGTAGTCTAGTATAATAAAATATGAAGTAGAACTGAATGATGCTGTTGTTCTTTAGACACTACATGGCATTTATCAGATTAGACCTGATATGAACCGATAACCAAATAAGTAAACATAAAAGTGTGAATGAATATCAGTAAAACATTCCGGGTGAAAGTGATTATGTGTTTATCTGAGTGTGTAAACATAGAGTGCACTGTGAACTGAATGTAAAAACCTCACTAAGGCCACTCAGGAGCCCTGCCAAGTCTGATCACCGCTTGTTTTTGAGACGCGACCTCTTTCTCTGAGAGAGAGAGTTAGTTTTTTGGCCCCGGGTTTTGTTTTGATCCCTCTCTGCTTGTGTGTGCTGACAGGATCTATGAGGATTATGAGGTCTGTGTACTGTAGCAGAGGAAACCCTCCAGCCCTTTCTGTTGCTTCATATAAAACAAATACAGACCCGCTCTTTCCAAGAAAGGACCTCGGATCTGATTATCACATCGGGGTTCGGTTGCGAATGCGTGGTGTGTGTGTTGTATACTCTAGTGCATCACAGATGTCCTGCTTCTCTAGTACAGGACGCTTGTAATCTGTCTGCCGGTTGGTGGAGGCTCTTGGTTTTCTGTCACAACCGATTTGGTTGACTGTAAACTTTGTTTGCACACAGACTCGCCAGCCAAAAACACAGGCTAAATCCTAATGGCTCCCCCCGTTGTGTCTGAGAGCCGTCTTTTAAAAGCATTTGCAACTCTGTAATGCCTTCGTTTCCACTAGGGATTTGTGGACGATTAAAGAAAACAAAAGCAAGTTCAAGATGTTGCGTTGTTAACGCTCACAGAAACAATGCCATTTTTGTGATATTTTGGCCAGCTTATGTAATATACAATTACAGCTTTCAGTTCACTCGGGATTAGGTTAGTTTAGGATTCTGAATTAAAATTTATTTCTTGTGGGATTTACAATAGAGAAATATTAAGTTGCCGTGACTGTTTATTTTAAAAGCGTTTCAATGTTTTCTTATTTCATCTAATTTGAATGATAATTTTTATATGCTCATAAAGTTGATGCGACTGTTCTGTGGTCGTAATGAGGAAAAACATCTCATTAAAAGGCTGAGATTTGGTTCTGGCATTATATTTAGTTTTTTTATAATATGATACAATTATTAATTTATAATTGTATAAAGTTTATGCAACTGTACTAAAGCTATGTACTAAAGTGTCTCATAAAAAAAACATTTTTTATACCTTTATAAATTATATAAGTAATAATTTGTTTACTTGTTAATTAATTTTAAAGTTAATGTGACTCGAACTCGAACTGAAGAAAAAAATGACTGAAATTTAAAAGGTAGACATTTAGTAGTTTGGCATTACATTTTGTATATTTTTATAATATAATATTTTATGCATCTTCATTTGTCAGCGATATGAAATTTCCCCCTTTTTGGAAGAAAATCAGCATATGCAGTAAAATGCATGAGCAAAATAAGTATAGGCCTATATATATTATGTAATATATTATATATAATAGTATAAGCACCAATATTGGTGGTGTTTGAGGAGATTCCCCCTTCCATGTAAAGCGCTTTGAGTACCCAGAAAAAGTGCAATATAAATGTAACAAATTATTTATTATTATACAAGCATATTTTGGATGGACCCGCAATAAAAGCCCCTGGGCAACGTATCATTAGTGTGGGTGTCAAACAAAAGAAAGCGAAATACAGAGAGAAGGAAAGCAGTGTCTGTCCAGACTTATCCTGCACTTATTGCATGGCATCAGAGCGACGGCTCCAGGAGATGATGTATATTTTAAAAGAGCCGTTACGGAGAAGAACACATCCACATCTGTAGACTTCAGGAGCTCAAGCGTGAAATCCACGGGACGGTTCGAACCTGATATACCAGAAAACCCAATACTAATCCCCATCACGCCGTGGGACGACTCTCTCAGGGGCAGGTGGAGTTGTCATCATCCCTTTATGCTTTGCACAATACCGTGACGCCTCCTCTCTGCGTGCACACACACGCTCCCTCTTCTCATGTTTATACGGGGCCACACACTTATAATGGAGCTCTGAACTGAACCTGAAAGCATTCGGGGCGCTAAAAGCCCTCAGCGTTACACTGGAAACCAAGCTGTGAGTCTTTGTTGGGAACTGTATCTTCTTTTCATGGCCTTGACAGAGAGACTGTGTCCTTCGTTGGCCCTAATGAACTCTCGTTGGGTCGAATGTTGTCTCCGCAGGTCTGGGGGAAAAGCAGTTTTGTGCTCATGTTGACAGATGCGTGAAGTGTGTTTGAGCCCGAGGACTTCAGGAGCCTGTTAATCCCAATTGATTTGGCCCTTAACAAGACCGCTTGACCTAAATTAGCACAGGGAGACTGGAAGATGCGGAAATGTGTGGCATTTTGTGGAGACGCTGATGAGATTTATATTAGAGGACACGCCCACTTTCTGTTCACCGGCCGCCTTATGCTAATGAAAAATCTGTTGACTAGCTTCAATCTGATTGGCTGGTTTTTACACAACTTCCGGGAGTCAAGGTGCACATGCGCTTCGTTTTCAATCAGTATATCATGTCTATGAATTCAGACCACTGGTAAGGACAGTCAAGGGCTCGATATACTTCAAGCAAAATCGAAAAACGAACTGATGTGACGTCATTTCGAAAACAAAATTAGGTCGAAACGTAGTTCGTTTTGGGAGTTCAAAACAGCGAACTTTCCGGAAATGTTCGCTCAGGCTGGTAAACACCTCTCTACTACCATTGGTCCGTGGCGATTATGTACTAGGTGGGTGTGGCTCTGAGGCTCCGCCTTCTTTCACGTGGAAATCCTTCCTGGTTTATTTCTCCTGTTGAGTCCGTCGAGGTCAGACTTCCGTGAGTGAAAACATGAACACGATGGGTGCTGAAATCACACATTTAATATTTTCTATATGGTGAATGGCACATAGTGCACTATATAGGGGATAGGGAATGATTCAACAATGTGTAAATATGCGAATGAAGTATGTATTGATGTTAGTGTCACGTGATTCTCCTCAGCTCCGGTCCAGAGACACGATAGCATAGAGCGGATCATATGATCGAGTCACCGCGGACCACAAAACGTATTATATATATATATATATATTCTGCACAGAATGCTGTATTTTAAAGAGATTAGGAGGAAACTGCTGCTTTACCAAGCTGTGATGTAATCAAAACACTTTTGGCTATTTTAAAAAAGGGGAGGAGCTGTACGATGTGTCTCGCCCTGTCTTCCTGTTTCAGTGGAAATAACGTCAACATATTGTATAATGCTGCGCGTTTCTTCCCATACAGAAATGTAATATATGTCAGTATATGTACATATATAATGCCAGTGCCCATGTATGTCTCCTGCCTATATGAGAATATATGAAAAATTCATATATAAAACACATAGACATATATGAAACATATATTTCAAAATATAGCAAAAATGGCCGTTTTCATGTAAGTGCCAGATATTTTCCCATATGTATATCACATATTTATACTTAATGTTGTCCATATATGCGAGAAACCAATACTATACTGTAATATATGCAGATATATGGTATTGTATATGGATGAACTCAAATATTTTCTTCACATGTTTGGACACATAAATGTTCATATATGTTGCAGGCATATATTGTGTTCTCAGATAAGTCAAATATATGTATAGATATATGTCATGCTATTTAAAATATAAGTACATATATGGCCATATATTACATTTTTGTATAGGTTTAAAGCTAAAGAAGCTTATCTTCTGTGAACATTAAGCCCCGCCTCCTTTGATTTGATTGGCCACTGATAGATAGATCACTGAGGCAGGCCAGCTTAAAAACTTAACTTTTAAAACTTCTGTCTATGGTGTTACGGCCCTGAGTGAATGGATTTATTAATATAGAGAACTTGAACAGAAATAACCATGGAGTCTCAATAATGATGAACAGGAAAAGAAAATCTTGCATATGATATTATATCATAGTCTTGTTCAATAAATATGCTTACACTAGTCTGAATCAATGAAAAGATGTGATGTCCCAATCGCCCAAATGTTACCAAAAAAGTTCTTTCATTATAATATTATAACATTGTTTTCTCCTCAAATGGATTGGTAACTTCACTCACTCTTTAGTTTACGGTCCAATTCTCATTATTAACTCACTATTAATAAGAGGTAATTAGGAGATTATTGAGGCAAAGTCATATTTAATAGGTAGTTAAGTTTGGATATTGGGTACAGAATATGGTCATGCAGAATAAGGCATTAATATGTTCTTTATAAGAACTAATAAACAGCCAATATCCTAGTAATATGCATGCTAATCAGAAACTAGTTAATAGTGAGAATTTGACCCTAAACTAAAGTTTTACTGTTAATTCTTCAGTATAACAGAAATATCATGTGTTAGACTGATGTTTTTAATTTATAGCAAGAAACCTTACAAATTCAATTAAAAACTGTACCCCTTAATTCACCCAACGTGTCAAAAAAAATATTGTTATATGCTTATTTTAAAATCTTAATCTTTAAAAAAAACTCTTTAAAATCTAAAATTTCTTTTGAAAATAAACAACAAAAATCTTAATTTAATTTTTTTTAAAATAAATAACAAAAATCTTAATTTAAATTTTTTGAAAATAAATAACAAAAATCTTAATTTACATTTTTTGAAAATAAACAACAAAAATCTTCATTAATTTTTTTGAAAATAAAACTAGAAAGTTGATCAATTTTAAAAAATATTCAAGGTTTTTCCTCCTGTGGAGGTCCCTGCATGAAAACACCCTGCATTAGTAAAGTAATAAGAAACCAAGCGAGGAATCATTCCCATCGGGAGCACAAATGCTGCCGGACATGTTAAAGTTTAAATCGTGGGGTTAGAGGGAGTAATCGTGATTCCTGCCTCGCAAACAACATTAATAATTCACAAAAATACCAGCGGCGCATTTCTGCTCTTAATCGATCGCTAATTGTATAATTTATATTATTAGTATTATTATAACTATGGTTGTTATTATTTCATTTTTTAGAAATATTAATAATCACATTTAATAATAATGATAATACTTTTTATTATTTGATTTACATTTACATTTATGCATTTGGCAGGTGCTTTTATCCAAAGCGACTTACATTGCATTTCAATATACATTTACATTCTTATCAGTTCTTGCTTTCCCTGGGAATCGATTATTACTTTATCATCATTATTACGAAATAAAATATGACATAATAACAACCATAACGTTGTAATAATACTATAATAATAACAATTATTATATAGCAAAATCACAAAAATATTGGACAAATTGTGCAACCCTACAAACAAGCCAATCATGCAGCGCTACTGTAAACACTGTAAGCTCTTATTGTCTGTGATAAACGACACACACACACATGCTGCCATGGGTTATTTACCCAGGATCCTTTACTGCACTTTTAAGTTGCTCTAAATTTCTGTGTTTTTTAGCATTTCCACCCTGACCCAGTGATCAGCACACATTTGCACGGAGGCGTAGATGGGGAGCGTAATTCGTCTGGAGTGAGCGGGCGAGCGAGCGGCACTGAACTGTGTTTTTGAGGACGTCTGGCGGCCCGTGTTTTGGTACACGAGCGAGCGCAATTTTCCAGCGCAGAGTGTTTGTGGATGTTTCGTGCTTGGCTGGAGCTTGTGAGTAAAATTACCCAGCAGGCACGGCGGGGCAGAGCGAGCATAACACACACACACAGAGAGAGAGAGAGAGTGTGGGTGGCTGTCTCGCTGCCGTAAATATTACATAACGAAGATAAGTCTAGTTGGCAGGCTATAAATACAATTGTACACTGTGTACCGACATTGTGGAACAGCACAGACTGCGACAGCGGGACAGATTAGTTTGCAGTCAATTGGCCCGTTCCGCCCGCAACAGGAAAAAAACAAATGCAATCCTCTCCCAGGCAAATGTCTATTGGCAGATGAGCACCCCCCCTCTCGCTGGGTGTCTGGCCCGGCCTAAAAAAGGGTTGTCAGCGCAGTGATGCTGAGGAGGTCAGACATGTTTATCCAGAAAGAGCCCTGGGTCAGTCTGGCATGAGGAAGAGGAGTTCTGCGGGATCTGATTCCAGCACCTGTCACTCTTCATCTGAGAGCCCAGGGTTTCTGAGGCTCTCCATTCACATGATTTGATTATTCTGAACTAATACTCGCACTGTGAAATCAAAACCGCCCCTGCATCTTCATGCATGTTATTCTGAAGAAAAACAATGTGATAATCTGGTCATTTCTTTCCCCCCCATGCATTGCATTTAAGGCCTAGGGGAGAGCCGGGACGATTGAAACGCGGGACGGATGAAACATTGAGATTTCCTTGAAAACCATGCACTCACGTTATGTACGTCAAATTTCGTCGGCACGTACAGCACGCAATGCCTATCAGACCCGCGAAAACATTTCTTCTTTACTTCTTGTCGTTTTAAAGTTAGAGCCGGAAAGCTGTTTTTGAGTGTCGTTAGTGAAATCTTTCGTGCGGTACTTTTTTTGACTGACAAGTTGTATTTATTGTTTCATGTGCCATTGTAATAATAATACGGCAGGTGTGTTAGTACTGCATCACACCCTTAAGTGTATAATATCAGAGTTTATTAGTTTACGGACCAAACAGGTTTAAATGGCTGGAGGCGCTGTCGGGACGATTGAAACAACGACTCGCCAGTTAAACCTGGTCATAGGAAAACACTCAATATGACTAAATCACTCAATATGACTCAAGGAATAAATGTAAGAATTAATTGTAAACGGATTTGTCTGTCTTCAAAATAGCCTACTAGAAAGATTACGCAAAATGCGCAAAGCCTTATCGCCGATTGTTTATTGGGCGACAGAACAAAAATGTTAATATGAATCTTAAAATGAAAATAAATGAACAAATATGTTTGTTTTAACAATATGTACATAAGTTACCTGTCAGGTATTGGTCATAAAAACAAGAATTAGATGAATAGTTACCGTTTAAACTGTTATGTTTCATCCGTCCCACCCCTGTGTTTAAATCGTCCCGCTCTGAGGGACGATTGAAACAAAGCCCAACTCCCATTCAAAGTAAATTTTTACTTAAATCATTTTATGTTTCTACCGAATAACACATGATACTAAGAGAACACATATGTGAGTTGTTGATCACACACACAAAAAAAATCTATCTGTAACCTTATCTTAGAAAACGACGTCTATCTGAAAAGTGTTTCAACCGTCCCGGCTCTCCCCTACTTTTTTATTAATTTATAAATTTTGTTACGGTGAAAAATTGTGTGATTTGAGCTGTAAAATGATGTGGTGGATGCATACGCGGCCTTACCTATCTTTCACCCGTTTCAATGGAAAAAGGCCCCGCCCTCCAAGCGGCCCCCAAAACACCGGCAAAAATACCCTTCATTTTCTCCGTAGGATATTGATTTTCAGCCATAATGTCTAAACCATCCGAGGTAGACTGAGATTGTGAAACAAAAGTTTCTGCTCTATAAAAACCACAAGTCAGTATAAAATCAACCTTGTTTTAAGAAAAACGTGTTTTATTTGCGATCTTCTGGAGAAATACTACACTACCCACAATCCTAAGCATAACACTGACGTCTCTGATTTGTCGAACTCACGGTTACCATGGCGACGTTTACCGCGAACGGCTTAACCCGTTTAATCCCACCGGTAACAATTGTCGACGGATTTTTTCTTATTTCTGGAAGGTCTAAAAAATGTTGTTATTGGCTTTGGGCAAGAAATTCAACTTTTAAATGAAAAAATAGATTGTTTTGATTAAAATCTCTAGACTAGTGTGAAAGTCACATGACCAGATCAGTTCTTGCACATCTAGAAGATGTCTTCCTCAGACTACTACAAAAAGTAGTATGTAAAACATCTTAATTAACAGATAGAACTATCATATTTTGTACATATATTCTTTAAAAGGTCTACTACTGATATATTTTGAGAATTATACTCCTGTATATATATTTTGCTCGTAAGACGTGTACATTTGTTAACGGTCACAAATGTGACTGGTAATATAACACAGTGCTTCAATTGAAAACAGGGTTTGGCTGTTAATCCTACACTGAACAAAATTATAAACGCAACACTTTTGTTTCTGATAAGTTCGGTTCAGTGTCAGATACGTTTTCTTCTTTGCTTTTGTTAATAATTTAAGTTGTAGTTGAAGCTGTTTTTTTATGTCAGCCCAGACAGCTGAAAATTTACTGCACTAATGAATTAAACAGAGAAGTTGCCGTCCGTGAAAGGGCGAGGCTTATTCCAACGTAAAACGCTGTATAATTGTATATACCATAAAACTTCAAATAATAGTCGAGTCCCAAATAGACGCCTGTCTCTTTTACACGCCTGGTGTGGCGACAGGTTTGGGTAAAGGCTGATTTATACTTCTGCGTCGGACCTACGCCGGAGCCTCTACGCCGTAGACTACCCTTTGGTTTTAATTTATACTTCTGCGTCGTTGTCCGCGTTGACGCACGCAGAGGGAGCATGTGAAACCCGAGGAAGCGGTTTGAGCAGACCAATCACAGCGCTTGCGTCCACGTAGAAGAGACGCGTTGTTACATTTTTGGAGAGGTGCACGGCCTACGACGTAGCTACGGCGTGAGTTCGACGCAGAAGTATAAATTGGGCTTAAATAAAGGCCGGTCTCAAATAGAGGCCGGGTCTGTTTTTTAGTTTCGGGTTCTATTTAATCTTCTAAAACCCGCTTTTTGGCGCCGTCAAAGCAAATGTGTGTCCCGCTAAAGCCTTTTTTGACCGGTGAGTGATGTAATAGAATGACTGCTGCGCTAGGAATGTGTCGTTCATGAACAATTTGTTCATTTTGAACGAATCTTTAATATGACTCGGGACTACCGAGTTGTCTCAGATTGTGATTCGTTCATTTTGTGTTGACCGCACATGCGCATTGCGCAACATATGGGTTCTTATCTGTACTGGAAACAGGAATGATTAGTTTTCTCTCGAGTCTTCGGGTTCGGGACGGTCCCGAGTCTTTCGTTCTTTCCTGTCAGTCCCATATATGCTATGCTGTCAGTACCAGAGTTGGGTATAACGCGTTACAAAGTAACGCGTTACTGTATTCTAATTACTTTTTCGTGGTAACGCAGTAATGTAACTCATTACATTTTAAATTTATGTAATTTGATTACAGTTACTGATGTCAATAAAATTAAGTTACTTGCGTTACAAATGTATTGTTAAGAAAAAAATATTTAGTAAAATGCCTTTCAAATCACGTTTGGCCGGCTGCGTCAGCATGCGCTTTAATGAATTACCGGAGAACGCGCTTCATGAGGCACACACACACACACACACATGCAACGCTACACGGTTTGGAGCACAGTCTGGACGTTTCTCAATAGTAGCCTACGCAAACTTCGGACTAGCGTCCTTGGTAGTTCGGACTTGCCAAGTTCGACTCAGGAGAACGAACTCCCGAGGACGAGAGGACGCGAGTCCGGTTATTCTGCAAACGGAACCGCGGAGTTCTTGATCGCGTCACTCAGCACGCTCTGGCTACTCCGGTTATCTCTTTATGTAGCTATATTTCAGGCAACAATTAAACGAAATATGGTATAAAGTACAACTCTGCCTCTTTTCGTCAACAATAAAACAAAATATGTTATAAAACACAACTCTGCCTCTTTTCATTTAAAAAAATCGTAATCATATTAGGCTAATGGCCACACAAATGTGCGCATACATTGATTATCTTCACTGCATATATTTATAACAACACGATATATAAAACACAACCCTGCTTCTTTTTGTTTTCATTTTAAAAATATGAAACATTATTGATCATTAAAACTGACATTTAACAGAGACAGACGTGTCATTTTTTTTATTATACATGTACATACAGTGAAGAGAATGTATAGTAAAATAAATATAAAAAATATTCTATATATTTTAAAATATATAAAATAAAATTACACAACCCTGTCTCTTTTTGTTAAATGTCACTTTTAATGCTCAATAATATCCAGTATAAAAGTATAAGTAGCCTAAAAGGTATAAGAAGCTGTACAATTAGAAATAAAGCAAACAGTTCAGTCAAACATAAGTCAACTCTCTAATAGGCTACAAAGTTAAAGTCACCTCTCGATGCATCCTGGGTAAAAGGGGCGGATCAGGAACACATCAGGGGTCTTGAACTGGACTTGGGTAGATGTGAACTCTGAATTGGAACAGTACTTGGGCAGCGACTGATGACGTTTCACAAGTCCACAAGAACATATTGAGAAACAGCCCACTCTTCTGTCTCGCATGCGCGCTCTTTCTCGCTCGCTCTAGATTCCGGGAGATTTGAACTAATTTGCGGGCATCAGGGAGCCGCTATCAACATGCGGGAGACTCCCGGAACTTCCAGGAGACTTGGGATGTCTGTATTCTGCAATATTAAATTACGGAAAGAACTGAGTTTCACTTTGTAGTGTATTCTTGTAGTTTTAATAGGTTTTCAAAGTAACTTGAAAGTAAAGTAATTAGTAATCTGATTACTTTTTACATGCAGTAATCAGTAATGTAATCAAATTACAATTTTAAAGTAGTAATTAGTAATTTGTAGTGGATTACTTTTTTTGAGTAACTTACCCAACACTGGTCAGTACCGGGAAGAGAAATGATTAGTTCATTTTTTCGAGTCTTCGGGTTTAAGTCCTTCGTTCTTTTGTCCCGTGACTTGAAAACGTATTGAATAGCCTACTAATTCACAATCTTTTTACAAACAAGCACATAGTTAATGTATAATATAATAGTAGTTAATTAATGTATAATATATAATAAAACACACCACACATGCACAAGAAACATTTAGAAAAGAGACGGACAGGGACAATTAGGCTATTAAGATGGAACTTTTATTTTTCAGATAATGTTTATTGCACATATTTGGTATTTTAATTCCTAAATATAAAACAATATATATTCAGACGCAGTCAATAATACGAATCTAATGTTGTATTTGATGCCAGATACCAGCGGTCACGTGACAAAAGAACGAAAGATTTAAAACCCGAACTCGAGACTCGGAGAAAATGAACTAATCATTTCTCTTTCCGGTACTGACAGCATAGCCTATATGGGACTGACAGGAATAACCAAAGACTGTATCACACACGGCACGGTCGGCCCAGACAGACAGATCCGAGTCAGACACTGACGAGTCGACAACGACGTCTCGAGACACGAGAGGAGAACCTGATAAATATGAAGTTGCAAATGAAAGAACGTATCGGATTAGTAGGTGAGGTGAACCAACAGAATCAGACTGCAATACTCTGAACTTAAGACCCAACAACTAATCAAAATAAAACATTTCGGTTTCTTATAATTTGGCTTTGGCTGCATTACCCTATAGTTTATTTTTATTCTTTTTACAAATGTAATTAACATTTTCGTAAGTACTAGATGTGTTGGAATGTTTAACATGCCATTTTAATTATATTATGCTGAAATGAACGAAATGACTCGAAAAAACATTCGAGAGAGAGAGAGAGAGAGAGAGAGAGAGAGAGAGAGAGAGAGAGAGAGAGAGAGAGAGAGAGAGCGCCCCGGCCACGCGCGCGCACTTTCACGTCTTCAAACAACACGAGCGCTGTCTTGCTCTCTCTCCCTCGCGCATATTAATCAAAATCAATTGACACAATAGTAAAAGGTTGGAAGACCGCAGTTTCACGTGGAGCATTTGGAGATTTTTAGAGATTAGAGACTCTAAGAACAACATCTCAATGAACAACATCTCAACACTAAATTATAAAGGCCTGTCTCATATAGACGCCTGTCTCAAATAGCCTACCGATCGACAATTTGGGATAATAAAAGCCCGGGCTATTATTTGAAGATTTACAAATAAGGTCGGATGATTTCTATTTTGAGCTGCCTGTTCATGAAGCTGAAAGTGCACGTAATAAAATAATATACCATTGATGCAAACCAACAGAAATCCTAGCTTTTTATTCCTCCAACAGGAATCCTAGCTGCTCTATTATGTTTATGTTTTATATGGGTATAGGGCCCCATATTAGTTATTGAAATGGCCCCTGGGTGGATGAATATGTGAATTTTGTCTTTCTGTTTTAGGATGTACTTTAAGTTTTGTTGCATTTTCGTGCATGTGTTTTTGCTTTAATCCGATTGACATCGACCCTCCTTCCTTTTGTGAATCACATTATGGAAATATAATAGGTTGCAATTTTGTGATTGAGTTTTTTAGGAGAAATATGTGATATTTTCAGAGCTGCAAAAAGTGCCAGATATGTCCCGTTCAGAACTGGCATCATTATTAAATCTTGCTGCGTTTGCATCGCTTCAGGTGTTTGTTTGTCGGCTCGTGTTCTCATTTTTCTCATCAAGGTTTTGAGTTTTCACAGGCTCATGAGGACAAAAGCTGTTCTTCTGTAAAACTTTTGAATAACACAAACATAATATGAGAGATTTGATTTGATTTTCACTGGTAATCCTCTCTGCAGGACTGGCCAGTGTGCCATCAACATCTCTGTAATCTCACTCGCGCTGATCCCTGAAGTGATGGTGCAGTGATCACACACACACACACACACACACACACACGCACGCGCACACACACGGGCAGAACGAATGTGACAGCACACACAGTTTGTCGTAGCGGGACTCTGAAGCCTCCGGTCTAGTGGTCTCTCGGCGTGGGGCCACTCAGGCGCTGACAGGCTCAATACAGCATCTTGACCCGTTCACTGTTTCACCGCATGTAGGAGAAAATCATTTGTGTACAAAACAGACAGATGAGAAGAATCTGGCAACTGTCACAGTCTGTGTGTGTGTGTGTGAGTGTGTGTGTGTGTGAGTGAGTGTGTGTGTGTGAGCGAGTAATGGCTAGGTCTAGGAGTAGGGTTAGTGTGTGTGTGTGTGTGTGTGTGTGTGTGTGTGTGTGTGTGTGTGTGTGTGTGTGTGTGTGTGTGTGTGTGTGTGTGTGTGTGTGTGTGTGTGTGTGTGTGTGTGTGTGTGTGTGTGTGTGTGTGTCTGTGTGTGTGTGTGTGTGTGTGTGTGTGTGTGAGTGAGTAATGGGTAGGTCTAGGAGTAGGGTTAGTGTGTGTGTGTGTGTGTGTGTGTGTGTGTGTGTGTGTGTGTGTGTGTGTGTGTGTGTGTGTGTGTGTGTGTGTGTGTGAGTGAGTAATGGGTAGGTCTAGGAGTAGGGTTAGTGTGTGTGTGTGTGTGTGTGTGTGTGTGTGTGTGTGTGTGAGTGAGTAATGGGTAGGTCTAGGAGTAGGGTTAGTGTGTGTGTGTGTGTGTGTGTGTGTGTGTGTGTGAGTGAATGATGGGTAGGTTTAGGAGTCGGGTTAGTGTGTGTGTGTGTGTGTGTGTGAGTGAATGATGGGTAGGTTTAGGAGTAGGGTTAGTGTGTGTGTGTGTGTGTGTGTGTGTGTGTGTGTGTGTGTGTGTGTGTGTGTGTGTGTGTGTGTGTGTGTGTGTGTGTGTGTGTGTGAGTGATAGGGTTAGTGTGTGTGTGTGTGTGTGTGTGAGTGATAGGGTTAGTGTGTGTGTGTGTGTGTGTGTGTGTGTGTGTGTGTGTGTGAGTGATAGGGTTAGTGTGTGTGTGTGTGTGTGAGTGATAGGGTTAGTGTGTGTGTGTGTGTGTGTGTGTGTGTGTGTGTGTGTGTGTGTGTGTGTGTGTGTGTGTGTGTGTGTGTGTGTGTGTGTGTGTGTGTGTGTGTGTGAGTGATAGGGTTAGTGTGTGTGTGTGTGTGTGTGTGTGTGTGAGTGATGGGGTTAGTGTGTGTGTGTGTGTGTGTGTGTGTGTGTGTGTGTGTGTGTGTGTGTGTGTGTGTGTGTGTGTGTGTGTGTGTGTGTGTGTGTGTGTGATAGGGTTAGTGTAAGGGGACAGAATATACAGTTTTTACAGTATAAAAACCATTAATATTCAGAATGGGATTGGCTCTATTTCCTTTTGTAATCTTTTGTCAAAATACTTTCTCCGCCTCTGAAATTACTTCGCATTTGGGAAGACGTTACAAATCCCTCTTTCCTGGCTCCGTCCTGATATATAGCGGAAGTTCTTCATGATCCGATTAATTACACTGGATAAAATCAAGTCCTGTCCTACATTTGTTTTATTGTCAAATATCCTGTTACAAGTTATTAAAATAAAATGACTTGCAAACGACGTTTTATGAAATGAAATAAAAGAAATGCATGTTCCCGTCATGATCTCCACCTGATCCGTACATTAAAGCCGAACATCTCGACTTTAAACAGCTCTGAATCCTCATTTCCTGATCCGTTTGCTAAATTAAACCACGGACATCACATCACCCTCCTAAAATACAACACTAGCATGTTTGCTCACACCTGAACACGCGTCAACAAATTATGATTATTGTTTAGGATTATTATTGTGGTTTCTCGGCTCATTGAAATGGGGTTAACCGTAATCCCCTTTCCATCACACCCAACATTACAACATAATCCATCCGCTCTTGCTCGCATATTGTCACATCCGCGTTCCTTAAATTCAGATTACGAGCTGCTAATTGAATGTGAATGCATCTCGAGTCCGATCAGGAGCAGAGATGGAGAATCCCGCTCTGATAAGGACTCGACACCTCAGAGATCCCTGCGCTGGGAGAGCAGGATTACAGGAGGTAAACGGATGTAGGTCAGGATGTTCCCAACACACACACACACACACACACACACACATCGAGTTTAACCCCTTCAGTGTCAATCAGTTCATGTCTCCTCCTCTCACCCATACAGCCTATATGCTGAACACATTTCACTCGCATTTCTGATGATCAGGGAAACTATACATGCATTTATAGCGTCGGGATGCACTTCTGATTTAAATTATTAACTACACCTGTCATTAGGGTGACCACCATCAAACTAACCAAATGTGGGACGATTATACGTTTGTGTGGGACATGTTACCAACACTAAAACACAACCTGAAACTGTTATATAATGCTTATCGAACTTAATAAACACATTTGTATTCTTTGTTCTTTAGTCCCTTCTAGAAACAGCATTACATCACAATGTAACATAACATGTCTTTATTTTACATGACATTTAAATTCAACATCACTGAGCCCAAAGACATCATGCAGAAACTATTTCTGAAACAGTTCTGACCAAGTCCAACTAAATAAACAATGAATCAATAAAATATAAACCAACATGAATTTAGATCATTGACAGTCTTATATATTAAGAATATATTAAACAAAAAAAGTTCA
Organism: Siphateles boraxobius; assembly: GCF_051911475.1. Taxonomy (NCBI): domain Eukaryota; kingdom Metazoa; phylum Chordata; class Actinopteri; order Cypriniformes; family Leuciscidae; genus Siphateles; species Siphateles boraxobius. The sequence goes on from NW_027508739.1 coordinate 762,896, forward strand.
TATTTTTTATTTTTAGAAAGGATGTGAATTAAAACAAGCACAGCAGCAAGTTGATAAATTTGAAATTTAATTTACCGAATTATCCATTTGTTTTCTGACAGAAACACATGAACGAATCACCGCTCCACATTTTGATTGACAGCTGTCACAGCCCACTAGTGACGTGTTTACTCCTGCTCTTACTACCATTGATAGGATTTTAAAAACGGCTGTTGTATTTGTACTTCTGACGAAGCGCTGTTAAATATAGGTGAAAAACTACGCCGCTAAAAGAATAAATAAAATGCTTTCTTAAAAAGGCAAAAGAACGCATGCACGTTTTCTTCATATGATCATTAAAAACCAACAGACTGATGAAAATGCGGGACATTTTCTCAATATGTGACGTGCGGGACAACGCAGAGCGGGACGTGTGCTCACACTACCTGTCATGCATGCACAAACAAACGGTCTTTATTAATAATCCAAAGAATACAGAGAAGATCGCTGGGAGAATACCGTAAATAACTAAAACACAGGGCTATAAATACAGGGTTAGAACAAACGAGACACTAATACGTGACTTAAGAAACAAACAAAGGGCATAATCAATAACTAAACAGTGCAGGGAAACGGAACTACAGGAAACAGAACCGAATGTCAAAATAAGAGTCAACAGAATGGAACATAAACCTGACAGTACAAGTGTTATTTTAGCTTTTATTCATATTTTGGATTTGCATTTATTTTTATATTTTTATTTAAATAAATATTTTATTATTTATTTTTATTTATTTTATATTATATTTTGTTCAATTTAGTTAATAATGATTTATTTAATTTAATTGAAATATTGCTATTTAGGTTTGATTTTGATTTAAAGTTTAGTTTTTATTTATTTCTAGTTAATAATCTTCAACTTGTTTCAGTTTATTGCCAAGGCCACATTTCTAATTTTAATTCAGTCGAAGTTTTTTTTTTTTTTACTAATATTTATATTGTTGTACTTGTTTCATGTAACATAAATTATTTTAATAGTTTTTGTTTTAGTGAATAATAATAAAAAATTTGGTGGAACTCAGAAATATTAATTCAGTAATTTAGTAATAATTACAAAGAAACGGCAAGTAACATTAAACATAAAAACATAAAATGTTTCAAAGTTTATAGTTATGCGTGCAAGTTTATATATTATATTATATCATAAGGAGCATTTCAATTTGAGTATTAACGCTCAAGTTGTTTTAAAGAATTAAATAATAAAATAATTGCAGTGAGGATAAACATGGATTGTTGTGTGAAATGAATTATTTGCACATTAAGAAAAGTCTAACATGCTGATAATTTTGAATATTAATGGCCATTCTAAAGTTCAAAGCTGGGGTAATTATTTAAGAAATGAATACATTTATTCATCAAGGACGCATTAAATTGATCAAAAGTGACAGTAAAGACATTTATAATGTTAAAAAGATTATATTTCAAATAAATTCTGTTCTTTTGAACTTTCTATTCAGTAAAGAATTACATACAAATATGAAGCTGATTACAACATTGATAATAATCATAAATGTTTCTTGAGCAGCAAATCATCATATTATACTGATTTCTGAAGGATCATGTGACACTGAAGACTGGAGTAATGAATAAAAAAATAAAAACTGCTCTGAATAAATTACATTTTACAATATATTCACATAAAAAAACAGCTATTTTAAACTATAATAATATTTCACGGTTTATACTGTATTTTTGATGTAATAAATGCAGCATTTGAGAGCTGAATAGCCTTTCTTCATAAACACGACCCCAGTTAAGGTTATTAAAAAGTTTCATCGTTTGATTTTTGTTTGCATTGAACGATAGACAGTTTTGCTGTGTTGTATCGCAGCTTCATGTCCTGAAGCAGAAACCAGTTCAGATTCAGTGAGTGGTAAAGCTAGTAATCCATTCATGGCTGTATTCTTCATTCTATTGAACTTGAATTAATGAAAGGCTTTTATTCCTTTGGTTGCTAATGGAGGCCGTGTTCTGAAACAAACATTTCCCTGTTTCAATCGATTGTCTCCTCAGCGCAGGAACACGGCAGCATTCCTCTGATCTATCAATGCGTTCACTTTAGACAATCGACTGATTCCATCAGGCTTCATCTAAACACACGCAAACAAACAAACACGGGCTACTCGCCAGAAATGACCAGGACTGGCAACAAATCTGAAAAACTTCAGGCTTCACACTAAACCAGCAGCACTGATGCTGTGAGTGTGTGTGTGTATAGTGAAATATATTGCAGACATGCATGTGTTTTTTTAGTGTCATTAGGTTCCATACATGCATACTGTATATGCATACAAAACATACTTTTATCACTAAAAAAAATGACATAACCCGTCATGCAAAGTATTACGCAATTATTTAAAGATCTCCTGTGATGAATATCAAGTTTTTACTGTTGTACACATAATGTCTATGTGTTTTTTATAAGGCAAAGCACGTGCAAATTCATCAGTCAACAGCATTACTGAGTATTTTCTTCTTAAAACTGCCAAAGACAGTCTCAAAAATAATCACAAACATGTGACCAATCCCGTCACGAGGGGGCGTGGCTTTTCTCCACTGACTCTCTCTGGTGTTTCCTGCTGATGTGTAGACTCTGCTGTGACTCTGAGATGGTGAACGGGAACATGTGTGTGTGACATTAGCAGCACATTATTAGCTGTTTGATAACGTAGTCGAGCTAAAGGCTAATCATATCAATTATGATTGTGTCCGAAATTGTATAAAACGCATCATGATTCATGATCTTGTAGACGATCCTGTATAATTCATTCTTCTGAATCAGTTTCTGGTTCAAACATGTTTGGCTGAATTAAACCAATATTTTTACTTGCAATTGTGTCACGTTTACTACAGTTGAGCGAGTGGATCAGGTAATCGAGCCGCTGTGAGTGAGTGGAGGCGGGGGCTAATTTGCATATTCACAAGCAAGGGTGTCGAGTTACATTCAAGATATTTTAAGGCATGAAGAAACTATTTTCACAGGAAAAAGGTTAAATATATCATTTTTATGATCAAAAATTAGTTTTAAGGGGCAAAATTATTGACTTTAAGACATTTCTCAACTTTTTTGACATAAAGGTTTTTTAAAATAGAGTCAAGAACCCTGGAGTTCTATATAGAATTCTATTGAGCCTTTTATTGTATGGTGATTTGTATATTAATATATCATGTGCATCTGTTGCTGGTTCTATGACTTTTGATGTTATTTAAACAGAATTCCCATCTATTCCCTAATCAGAAAATCTGGATTTATAAAAATCAGTTTGTTAGATATAATTGCATTATCGCCCAAACAAATGGCCATCTTATCTAGTCAGCAGCTGACAATAAAAAATGTCAAAGATAAACAGCTGTGTGATTTTGATATTTCCTGGAGAAAATGAGCTATGATTTGAGGAATCATTCATGTCGGAACACAAACACTTTAATACTTCAATCTGAGCAGTATCCAGTATTAGCGCTGTAAATATTACAGTACAGGCCGCTGTCATTTTTGAGAGTGAGTGTTTTCGTTCTTCTTTAGGCAAGAGACGCCATATAATAGTTTTGTTGTTGCATGCTTTATCCTAAAACAATGTGTTGAGAGAGTCGTGATGTGACAGGGAGGACATCACTCATCTCAGGCAATCACTGTATTTATACATGTCCAGTCCTGATGTCATGATCCGTCAATAATCACGGCATATTCAGAGCGCTTCAGGAAATATATGATATGGGGAGCTGTGATGAGATGATACACACTGATCGTTTCAGTCATCTGGCATTTTCTCTGAGAAATAATGTTATACTGTGTTTTATCAAATACAGTTCTAGTGTGTGTGTGTGTGTGTGTGTGTGTGTGTGTGTGTGTGTGTGTGTGTGTGTGTGTGTGTGTGTGTGTGTGTGTGTGTGTGTGTGTGTGTGTGCTTATTTATTTGTTTTTGTTAGTTGGCCAAAAATTGGTTTGATTGTTATTTATAAATATAGTCAAAAAATAATAAGAATGCAAAATTATAAAAACATTATAAAGGCTATTACATTGTTATTACTATATGTGTATACATTATACACACACACACACACAAATATATATATATATACACACATAATACATATAGCATACATCATGTTAGAAAATCAATGGGTTTGGTTATATTTATAAATATAGTTGAAATGATAAAAATATTGTAAAATAATAATGAGAATATAAAACAAATATATGCAGCTTATTTTTATTTTTAAAAATTACCTGAATCAAAGGTTTACCAATGGCTATATTTCAGCTGTCAAACTGATTATAGCTCAGACAGACAAAAACCTTAAAGTGTGGCGTTTCCTCCTGTTTTATAGAGGTAAATTGGACTAATTTGTGGTTTTTTGCTTCAGGCAGATTTTACCCATAATCCTATTCTCATCTTCTGACATAAACAGAGGAAACCCTGAGGCTGAATATCACAGCATCCATTCACTGACACAACTGTACTGAACCAGTATCATAACAGTGCTGGATTCAATACGTGTGTGTGTGTGTGTGTGTGTGTGTCTCTGTGTGTGTGTGTGTGTGTGTGTGTGTGTGTGTGTGTGTGT
>NW_027508739.1:770000-782500 GCF_051911475.1 Siphateles boraxobius
AAAATAATATATTGTGAAAAAAATAGATGAATATTTGAAGTTTATAACACTCATTTCTGACTTTCTGTCGTTGTGCTTATATGTATTTGTGAGTATCGCTGATGTAATTGTTATAAATGTATTTAACAGTGTGTATTTTATGAAAAACAAATTGTAAAAAGTTAATATTAAGCATTAATGTTTTTGCAGTTCATGAGCAAGTTTGAAGGCTTAAAATATCATTCTTTAATTTAAAAGACAAAGTGAAGCGCTTTTAATCAGGATTTCCAAAACTTTGACAAATGGAAAACAGCAGTTAATAAGCTTTTAACCAATTATAAATTAGTAATAAAAATAAAATCTTATTTTCACAATGTGCATATATATATATATACATGTGAATTTATGTGAATATTATATTACACGCACCTTGCAGAATCTGAATTATTTTAACAAGATAAGAAGGATCATACAAAATGCATGTTTTGTTTTATTCTATTTAATGCTGTCCTGAAAAAGACATTTTACACTAAAGATGTTTACATAGATATTCCACAATAGCTGAATTTATGAAAATGACATTAAGAGCCGGGGGGTGAAAACTTTTGAACAGGATGAAGATGTATGCATACATTCTTCTTATTTTGTTTAAATATCATATTATTTCATTAGTACTGCCCTTCGGAAGCTACGGAAGATACTTTCCTGGAAGACAAATGAATGCAAATTACCTTGATCTTCAAATTGAAAAAGTTTTCACCCCCTGGCTCTTAATGCACCTTAACTTAATGTTTTAACTTAATTAAAATGTTTTAATTCTTAATGCAACTTAATGTTTCCTTCTGGAGCATCAGTGAATTTTTTGAGTCCTTCAATTGTCCTCAGTGTGAAAAGATGGATCTCAAAATCATACAGAACAACCATCACAAAACACAAAAACAGCCGTGGATCATCCAGGGAACGACAAACCGTATTACCAATCAAGGTACATATAGACTTTTGAATGGGTCATTTTTATAAATTCAATTAAATGTTTTTTATCTTGTGGACTAGATGTAAACATATTTTATATATTTTATGTATTATTCAGGACAATGCTAAATAAAAATAGCATGCATTTTGAATGAACATATTTTGTATGTTTTTTGTTCTGTAAAAATAATTAACATTTAACAGATTCTGCTATAGGTGTATGTAAACTTGAGCACGACTGTATACAGTGTATATACATATATATATATATATATATATATATATATATATATATAATGACTTTGAATTTAAGGCATGAATAAATAAGCAAGTTTTGAGTTTGTTAATATCTTGTAGAATGTATATTAGAGCACATGCACACGTTTCACTCTTTTCTGACAATGTTTTGCTAAGTCTGTCCAGCGGCTTCATCACTGTAACGTCTTGAATTTATATATTTATTTATTTATTTATTTATATATTTATAGAATTTATTCATAGAAAATACACAAAAATTCTTCTAAAAACAACTCCACGAGATATTTAACGATGACCCAAATGCTTGCAAATGTTCACAGATGCAGAAATCATTCTTTTTTTAATCATTTTATTAATGTAATTTTATTTATTTATTTTAAAAGGGAGAAAATAAATAAAAGGCAAATCACAAAATCACTTATTTTTGAGATATCATTATTTTATCTTTATATATATATGATATCACACTGATTTGAAAAACTAAAACATTTATAAAAACTAAATTCATCTACCATCTGTATATAAAATAGTTGAAAATCTGATTTGAAAATTCCACTTTTTTGCATTTTATATATATATATATATATATATATATGACCAGTCTAATTAAATCAAATCAAACATTAAAATATATAATAATGAAAAATATAAATGGTAGTAATATTTGAGCGGTACTAAAATATTTATTTTGAATAATGACTTTACCTCGAGTGAGTGAAGTGTTGGTTTGGTGGACAGCGGTTACTCCAGCATGGGTTAATATCAGTTCTTCAAGAGCTGTTTTCAGGGCGTTTCAGGGGTTCAAAGTTTAGGAAACACCCTCGTTTCTCTCTGGGAGGATCTCAGATATAGACTATATAACGTGTGTGTGTGTGTGTGTGTGTGTGTGTGCGTGTGTGCGTGTGTGTGTGTGTGTGTGTGTGTGTGAGAGAGACACTTTACTCTTGGTGTGCTTTTGTATTGCCTATTTTCTCTATCACATATTTTAGCAATCATCAATATTAGGTATCATTCGAAAGCTTAAAATCGCTCAAACTTCACTCAGTGAAAACCGTGTTGAAACTGGACATTGTGTTGCCAAACCTTTTAGCAGCTCATTTTTTGTGTGATATCGACTTCAAATTTAGAACACAACTTGGCTTGGCTTTGAGCAATTGTGGAATATTTTGTATAGAATAATAAATGTTTAGTTCAGTACTAATGTATTATTATATGTTTTGCTTGTATATTTGATATTTGAAATTTGAAAAACGTCACAGATTGTATATATCCGGTATGTACTATAAGTGTCAGTGGAGTCACCGAATCACGAGGTCTTGAATGCGTAGGGCGTATGATGAGTCTGGAAGTGTGTATAACTGGGGGAATGGAGTAAATAGTTCAGAAACTGATATGAGTGTGTCAGGGAAGGTTATAGACCTGTAACGCAGGCTTCACACCAGCGCCGGGACGTTTTTAACCCCTGGGTAACAGAGCATGGGCTAAATGTATTGGAGTTACATCATCTAACCCAACTGGAGGTCTTGGTCCTGTTCACTGGTGCACACAGGCTCAGGTCTTCACATGTCATGCTTGAATGATACACAAAATGGCCTCCTAGTCCTCATGGGAACGCTGGCTTTATAGTAAATGGCGTCTGTATACGTTGCTCAGGATTGTATGTATACGTCACGCGCTCATGGCCGAGCTCTCTGGAAATCTTGTGTTTTATGCCTCGTTGCTTTTGCTAACTTGTTTTGGTCAGTGCAGTTATTGTTAGGATCTTTTCTTTTTATTGAGCAATTCTATGCACAGTATTTTTTTTCTTTTGTAAATACATTAACGTACATTATACAGTTTTTGGGTAGATGTCGTGGAAATCAGCCTATAAATATGTAATATACTCAAAACGTAAGCCATTATAACATTCTTAACATGCATGGTTTACTTAAAGAAACATTAATAAAGTCTTCTTTTTTGTCCAAATGTTGTTTTGCATTTATATGCTATTTGATCATGTTTTTTCTGTGACATGTTTAAATATATGTATTTTTTAATAAAACATATACAGATCATGTACAGATCGTCTGTGTGTGTGTGTGTGTGTGTGTGTGTGTGTGTGTGTGTGTGTGTGTGTGTGTGTGTGTGTGTGTGTGTGTGTGTGTGTGTGTGTGTGTGTGTGTGTGTGTGTGTGTGTGTGTGTGTGTGTGTCTTTTATCTGCTGGGTTGTTTTAACCCAAGTTTTGGTCAAATATGGACAAAATGTAATAAAAACGATTTAAACCAAAGGCTTGAATTTGTCCACATGACCCAAACACGGGTTAACACAACCAAGCATTTTTTGAGTCATAAAACAGACAAACACACATATATGTATATCTATATGTGTGTGTGTGTGTGTGTGTGTGTGTATTACTGTTCTCTATTTAATTTGACACAATTTGCCCAGACTTTTGTTGGGAAAGAATTTTGAACGTTGTAGTTTAGCATATTCCTTTTTATACAGTAAAAATTCAGCTTTTTATGTCAAATGCTGTGGTATTGACTTTTAACTCTTTATTTAACTTCTAAATTAGATCATTTTTTCATATATTTCATTAAATTGAAATTCATAGTTAAAGACTGTTCTATTGTATCATAAATATCGTTTACAGTAATATCATAATAAAGCTGTTTTTGAATTGAATGATGTGAATGTATTCTGTCGGTCTGTTTTGTGGATCTCATCCCTGTCTCCGGTTTATTCTGCTGGGAATTTCATGTTTATTTCCCTGCATACCGCAGAATCTCACAAGCTTTGCAATTCTTCTGCTGACTAATTATCATTCCGCCGTTCAAACTGCTGCTTTAAACTCACAAACTGAATGGGCCCTTCTTCATTTACTCAGTGACTTCCAGAACAGAAGAAATGAGATAGTGGAGACAACAGTTGTGTGACACTCCTTTGTGTTTGTTACCAATTAACTGAGATGTTTTAAGGCATTCCGCAGGAGTTTTGATCCATAAATAATGCTCTTCTCCGATGCTCAGAAGAAATAACTTAAATTAAGTAAATTAGTTTTGTCTCCATTGACCCGAAAGGGGCCCTTCTATTGTCAGGGGCCTGAAATAACCCTTTACCTTTATAAAGAGCCACAGAAATACACTTCCTGAGAGAAAAAAATATAAAAGAGATTATTAAAGTGAACCAAACATCTGACCATCCTAGCCTATTAGTGATCAAATAATTACTTCATATTGGTTTCAAACTGGGATCCCAATCCTAATATGAGATTCGAGTTTCACCAAGAGCCGATTTAGTTTGATATCTTACATTCTCTGCATTTTATTCTCTTACAATTTTTAATTCAAGACAATTCAAATGTTGAGTTTGTAATTTTACATGCCAGAATTTAGGAATGTATTAACACAAGATTAAACTTTTCTGGCGCGTCTTGCGCAACTTTGCATTGAAATACACGCGAGATTCTGTTAGGAAAAAATAAATAAATTAATACATTTATTTATTTAAATTGTGAGTACTTTTGGTTCTGCGTAGAAAGATATTTTTGTTTATCTTAAATATAGTGATATATTTAACGGTTTGTATTTGAAGTTAAAGGCCTGTTGCACGCAAAACCCAAACTCTTGAATGCAACAGGGTTTTTTCTTTTTGGTAAAATCCTTTTTTTGTTTGCAAATACATGCTGCATTCATTTTTTCTTTCTTTTTTTAACGAGGTAAAATTGATTAAAGTTATATCATGTTTCTTTCTGTGATGGTCAGCTGTTATTTATTAGCCGTGTTTTGCTTTCTATCGAGATAAATACATAACCTATATATCGGGCTTTGACGAAATTTGAATAGTAAAAAAAGAAAAACGTATCCCATCACTGGCAAAGCCTTATCTTGCTCTGAATCAGAAGTTTCGTTAAACTTTTGTTTTGAATAATTCATAAGGCTATTTTCTGATTAAAAGAAAGCCTTTTAACTCGTCAAAACAAGTTTTTAAAAACAGTTCATTTTTAGACTAGTGAAGGTGAGTAGGCTAATATGTGTAAATGAAGGTCAGGGAATGTTTTGGGAGAGTTTGTCTCCTCCCTCTGAGTCTGTCCGAACACATTAACACTGGTCCTGGTTCCGTGAAGGATTTCTTGAGTTCCTGGATTCATATGGTCTGTTCCTCTGAGAGTTTTCCCTTCAGGAGCACGTGGAGCTGGTGGACTTTCAGGAACATCTGCACAGTAAGTTTGAGATTATTTCATTTCTATTGGTCCACGATGACGCGATTAACCCTTGTTAGCTCATATCTCAAATGTTTATTGTTGGGCCCATCAACACATTGCATTAGTTCATGAATTTTAGGTTTTCCGATTGGGCTCGATGGCGCTGTTTTATTTTTATTTTTATACATTATTATGCATGAAACTTTAATATATTTAAAGACGTATCATGAAACTTTAATATTTAGCCTATAATTAATCATGTTTGGATTTGCATGTTGTAACTAAAGCATGTAATGTTTTATCAATTACGTAATAATGAAAATGAATATTAAGTCAGTGAACCCTTCTCTGGGATGCATGAGCATCATCATGTGTAGCATTATGTGTTGTAGGACGAAAATATTACAGCATGTATGATATAAATGCATTTAAATTGGTGTATTTGGGAAATAATAAGCTAAATGCATTAAACCCATCGAGTCTTTTTCTCAAAAATAGGATATATGTAGCAAGGCTGGAAAGGATCATGCATTCATATACAGAAATATTTCAATACTTTATTTCTTTGTTCTGACCTGAAGTTCAGGCAAAATATACAAGAAAAAAAATCAACGACAAACTAGCACATTAAATGAGCGTGACAACTAAAGGTGCAGAACTATAAATCACATGTTGGTTAAAACTAAAGGGAAATAATCACATTTCTTATAAACTCCTGTTTGCACAGAGATTTTAAATAATGGCTTCAGAATGTCATTAGAGCAAATTAATGTGCAGGGATGTTTTATTAAAAAACAAAAACAAGAATGATCTGTCTTTGGTGATGAACCATGCATCTCCACAGTCAAAACTATACTGTTATGTGTGTAAATATGGGACAGACCCAGGCTGACCCAGTATTTTATGACAATATAAACTCATCCCACACACACACACACACACACAGTTCATTTAATCCAGTGCTTTAATTCAGTAGCTCAGCTCTGTCGTCACACAAGCACACACTCACAGACCGAACATATCAAACATTGCATATAGATTTATATTTTACCCAAATCTAGGTTTACACAGCTAATAATAATAATAATAATATATCGTTTCATTGTCAGAACGCACACCTGAGTCAACCCTGATTTAAGATATTAAGGCGCATTCACAGTTTGGGACATTATATTTTAAATAAAAAAGGAATTAGTCGTACTAAATGAATAATATGTGCCATCCATCTAATAATAACAACAATATCCCACAGTAACAAGGGATAAAAAACATTTTGAATAAATACAAAACCATCATTCACAAAGACATACTATAAATAATACTTAATAGAAAAAAATAGAAAAGAAAAACAAACACATACAGTTATTGCCTTTGGCATAACATCATACTACCATTACAAAAATGATCTTAAATAGACACAAAAACTAAAATCCAGACGCACAGTCCTCTCACGACGGGAACGCTTGGCGAGGTTTTCTAGGAAAGTTAGGCGCGCACGAATTCAGCTCAGGAACGAATTGGGCGCGACGCGTTTGTGTTGAGGCAGAAGTCCGCTGGAAAGTGGAGATGTGTAGGACGGTAAACTAGTTCTTAGGGACTCCGAGAGCAGAGAAGACGGAGAGCTGGAGATCCCGTATCCCGGCGCGCTCGGGAGCGACTGCGGCTGTTGCGCGCCCGGTACGAAATATCCATTGTGTCCTGAGAGTAATCCAGCAGCGGACGACGGAGACACGCCGTACCCGTTCGACAGGTTAATACTCCCGTTCCCGAGCGGCTCGACGCCGGGGAGTAAAGATCCGTACGCGTGTCCTTGGTTTAGAAATCCGTGCGTGGATCCGTTATAGTGCGAGTGGTGTAAGGGTAAGAACGGAGAGAGCTGCCAGTAAAGCGGGTTGCTCGGGCGTTCACCCAGTCCGAGTCCCAGAGGCGCGAATCGGAGCCCCCTTTTCATCACCAACTTCCCCCGCGAGGTCGCCGAGCGCCGCCGGAGCTTCCCGGTGGTTCCGCCGATAAACACATCATCGCTGGAGGGGTCGAGCATCCAGTAGTTCCCTTTTCCCGGATCGTCGTAATGTCTCGGCACCTTCACGAAGCACTTATTGAGGCTCAGATTGTGCCGGATGGAGTTCTGCCAGCCCTGCTTGTGTTCCCGGTAATACGGAAAGTTCTTCATGATGAACTCGTAGATGCCGTTGAGCGTGAGGCGCTTCTCGGGACTCTGTCGGATGGCCATCATGATGAGCGCGTTGTAGCTGAACGGAGGCTTGTCAAATTTCTTTCCCTTTTTGCACGGTTGCTCGGGGTCCTCCGGGTCGCGTTGCGCGGGGTCCATCTCCACCGCTTCTGGGAGTTTGTCGGATACCGGGCTTCTCTCCGCGCCATCGTCCGCACCCGGGCTGTCAAACTTCGATGGGAGTAACAGGCTTTTGATGCTGAACGATGTGGACTTCTGCACCATGGTGGGCTCACTGTGATCTCCCATGCCGGGCGATGAAGCGCGCAAAAGCCCCGTTTTCGTACTTTAAAACACAGGAGGTCAAGCGCGCAACGATAGGGACATCGCGTGCGTGACAGAACTTCGCAGACTCGCGGAAATTGGTGATTAACCAGGGCTCACTCTTACCAACTACCTCATCGTATGAAAGGGAGGAGGAGCTCTTCACTTGCTGGTTGCTGGACAGTCTCAGTCGAGCCCCGCTTACTCCATTATAATGCGCGGAGAGCCCCGTGCGCGCGAGAGTCTGGAGCGTCACTGATAACGTAGCCTGGATAGGAGGGACGAGGAGTTGTTTTCACGTTGCCTGAAACGCACTGAAATAAAGTTTGAATGATCCAAAACTAAAGTGTTAGTGATGCTGAATCGCTCATGGCACTCTCAGAATGCCTTAATAATAGCTACTTAATAATACAATTTGAACCCGAGAGGGGTCAAATTGGGGTTGTAAATATTACAACCTTTATTTATTCATAATTAACTGTCTGAGACACTAACATTTTGTGTATATGCATGATTGGTCCGGGGTTATTTTGCTTTCCAATGACGCCACAGTGCTGTGCGTAAAAGCGCGCGAGCTGCACGAGCACGAGCCAACGGCGCCTCTAGTGTCCGTACGGGTCACAACCCCACTGAACTCCTGCCAGAGAACTGGACAAGTTCTGTTGACACTTTGAAGGACTCAGTCATATATGCCATTTTTATTAATAATAATGACAGTAATAATATGCAAAGCCTTGTGATTCAGTGCGCTGGATTCAATCCTCTCCATCATGAACGTCATAAACTGTATAAACGCTCGATCTGTTGTTTACTTGCTTATCGTTGATCCATTAGTCTGATATTTTGCACATGTTGGATTAGAATAGTATTATTTAGGCCTACGTCTGTATCTCAAATAGCTTTCATTTTTAAATTTCGCATAGTATTCATTCTGAAATAAACACTTGTTCCCGTTCGCGGTTATTCTAACACTCCTTTCGCATTAATTGAAATTAAATGCATATCTAGTGTTAAATATTCTGTATGGTTTCTGAAACAATAACAGGGTTTTATTATTGTTTTATTGTCTGAAGGCTGTTTGCACGTTTCATCTGCTGCTGTTTCGATTCATTTTTTCTTCTTTTTAAATAAATAAACTATAGACTTGAGACTGGACTTGATTTGTATGAGATTAATTCTTATTTTATTGATGCACAGAGTAGTAGTACAGCTCTTTAATTTATAGCTATTATCAGTGCTTGAAGTGGGGGGGGGGGGGGGGGGGGGGGGGGAGTGCCGGTACTCTCTTGCACTGGCAAATCATAACATGTTTCTACTGTGAAAAACAAAACTATGAGATATTGCTGGTACAACAACAATTTATTGTTATTTATTAACAACATAAATGTATTTAAACAAGTCTGTGTGTGTGTGTGTGTGTGTGTGTGTGTGTGTGTGTGTGTGTGTGTGTGTGTGTGTGTGTGTGTGTGTGTGCGTGTTTGTGTGTGCGCGCGCGCGTGTGTCTATGTGTGTGTGTGTGTGTGTGTGTGTGTGTGTGTGTGTGTGTGTGTGTGTGTGTGTGTGTGTGTGTGTGTGTCTGCGAGTCTGCAAGTCCAAAAATACATTTATGGTGAGATACTATACATTTTATTGAATTAAATGCCTTTATGGTAAGATTATTATATTTGCATGTCAATCTGTGTTCATTTTGACCATGAACCATGCGCTGTAACTTTAATTCAGCACGTGCAGCACAGCAGAAATAGACTCGGTGTGGAAACGATCTCTGCACTGCTGTATAGACTACACACCGCTCCTGTCACGGATCTGCGTGCAGTGTGAACGCTCTAACCTGTTAATACGGGTGCGGAAAAAATATGCACCACATACGCACTGCAAATGGAGTATATGTGAAACGGGCGTGACACTGACGCTTTTTCTGTCAGTGGTAGAGTACCGGCTACATGCGAGAAGTATCGGTACGCAAGAAAAAGTGCAGGTACGCTTAAGAGTAAAATGTAGAAATGCCGGTACTGCGTACCGGTGAGTCCCGCCCCACTTCGAGCACTGGCTATTATTAAAGAAACGTCGAATGTGTATGAAATAAAAATGTCAAAATAATTAACTAAAGTTTTTAAGACATAGTTAAATTCAGGAAAAAAAGCAAAGCAAACGAATAACTTTTCAATTCATTTTATATAAATTCATGATGTTATTTGTACATAATGGTTTATTTTATATAAAAAAAACAAGTAAAAAATCATCACTATAGCCTATAGTAATTGCGTCAGATGTTCGCCGTAGCAATTTTATTAAAATATATATATATTTGTTGCATTTATTTAAACTATATTTTGCAGTGCAAACAATATATCATGTTATGTTCATAATACTATCCATTGACTTTTTAATAATAATAATAATAAAGCTTTTTTGAGCTATAAACAGCAGTTACGTAAATTATTTTTTATATTTATAATAAACTATTCTTACTATTATTGTTGTTGTAAAAATTTGACGGGATGTCTCACTAATATTGTTTTGATTAAATTACAGTTTATTTTTATTTTCAAAGTCAAATTATATTTTATTTTCAACACAATGACAGCGTCACGAAGGCGTCGAGTCTTTCACGCCCGTTTCAATCAGGTTTTATTTGTCTCTATGAGAGCTTTTCCTTTCAAATAATTACACAAGAAAAAAAAAATGTTTAAAAAATTGTTTTTGACATCAATGTGAGTAATAAATGAGCAGAGGCCTAACATCCGCAGTTCCGGTATACATTGGTCTATTTTCTTTTTCCTTTTAGCTAATACAATCCATCCTGTAATCAATGAGTTAAATGTGAATTTTGCGACAAAAAAAGGGGGGCGGGCAAAAAAAAAATATTTCACCATGTTTAAGATGGTTTTTAATAATCAGTTTGTAGTAGGAACATATTTACCTGTTTTGAACAAGTGTGGCCAATTAAAAACCCATATTTTTTAACAATGTTATTTAAAGTGTTTCCTGTCCAACACTGCAAAATGGCAAAATATTATTGATTATACATTATTATTTGAGGTCAAAAACAAGGTCAGTCATGCCAAAATGAGTCATTTGGATTCATACAGGGGCGGTAAAAGTACTCAAAAATTATACTCGAGTAAAAGTATATATAGCTAAAAATGACTACAGTAAAAGTGGAAAGTCCTCCATTCAAACATCACTTGAGTAAAAGTACAAAAGTATCCGATTTAAAACGTACTTAAGTACCGAAAGTAAAAAGTAAATATTCAAACTGTAAATATTAATAATTAAACAGATCAATTGTTTTGGGAGTGATATGCAATGTTTTAATTGAACAAATTATTAGATACTGCAATTAAGAATTTGTTAGATTTGCAATCAGTCAAGAGACAATGAAGCACCTTGCATCAATTCTAAACAATTTCATTAAGTTTAGTGACAGCATATTATGGTGCAATGACTGGTAGGCCATTCTTTGATACAAATTTTACAATTTCAATTCAATTATTGTGGTTTGATTCCGATCTTGATTCAATATAGATTCATTTTGACAAATATTTGGTACAGTAGATACATGTTAATTTTTAAATTAAGAAAATCTCACCTAATTCTGTAAACATAGGCTACAGAGAGCCCTGTCAGCTGGTATTATTAAATGTTAAAAATACATGTGATTTTTATTATAATAACAACTTTATAATATTTTAATGTTATAAGTAAAAATATAATAAATATATAGTGCACATATTTAGCAAAATACTAATTTAATACTAATATTAAATATATTATAAAATACAAATTTTTCTAGCAAACTAACGTGCTATGGTCATTAAATGTTTTTTTTTTTTTCTGAGTTAGCCTAAATGTAACGTTATGTGACATTAATCTCCAGCTGTTTTACTGACCTCTTTCTGCGGTTGAAAAACACTGATTTATTGATATTATGTATAAGATATATACATTTCGGTAAGTTGTAGGCTACTGTATCTTTCAATATAGGCTACCTATTATTGTTCATTTGTGTTTATTTACAATTAACTAGTAGTAAAGAGATTAACGGCACCCCATAGCAGGCGCTAGCTATCTGTCACATCACATTTAAAAGCTCCAAAACGGTATTTATTGTTTGAATTTCATAATAAAATTGACAGAATCTGAGAGCTGAGAATTTGTTCCATATCAAAAGTAACCCACTCTGTCTTGTCTGTCGGTGTAAGTGTCCTCTTTGCTTTGCGATTTTTCTCTGCGTGAGAAAATGAATGTGTCGTGAGAGCGTGTGGAAAGTGTCGATTGCGTGAGTCTGAATGAGTGAGAGTTGGCAGCTCTGCAATAGACATGTTCCGTAACATTAGCTGCATCAAACAGAAGATCTGCAAGATACAAGGGATCTCGGGATCATTCCTGGGCAGAGCTGCACCTTCACCTGTTTCTGCGGTCATCTTCCACAATGGCGAACTGACTGCTATGTGAGCGTGTGCTGGCAAAGAGCTCGCGCGTTCTTTTTTTCAAAATAAAACCAAGTTTTTCATTGGTTTGGAAAGCCAGTGTAATAAATACTTGGAGCGGGCATGTGGAAATGTAGCTGAGTAAAAAGTCAACTTTGTCTTCAATATTGTAGTGGA
>NW_027508739.1:790000-802500 GCF_051911475.1 Siphateles boraxobius
AGACGCCGATGAAAAATACGTGTCTGTAGATTTTGAGGTATTCGGGAATGTTCAGGGTGGGTATTTGACTGTTTTTTGCAAACTTGGCGACATTAATTCACGCCACGCCTCCAAAAATACACGAGCATTTATTTATGTCACAGCTCAAAAAGGTTTTACGGCTTTGTGCAATTTATGTTTTAATATAAGTATATGTTGATTATTACTATGTGTTTATTGTATACAAGTATAGGGCTACAAATGAATTACATTTGTAGGCTATTATATACAATTGCACGTATTCCAAAAACCTCACAAATGTTTCTTTTTTCAGGTGTTTGCTTCAGAATGGTGAGACATTTATGGATAATACAAACTAAGTTTGCTTTACAAAGCTTGCTTATATAACTAAGAATGGCAGAACCTACTAACACTAACCAAAAATAGACACATTGTATTATTATGTTTTTAGACATGGTAATACTATGATATTCTACTAGAAAATAAGTGATTGCTGTGCAAATACAAACAAGTGCTAGATCTACTAGATTTAAGTAGTAAATGGGTAATAATGGTAAATAGGTTACAAATCTGAATATATTTGGTATTTAGTATGATTAAGTATATAAGTGCATAAATACGAGAATATATGATAAAGTATATAATTGCACATATATGAGTCTATATGGTAAAGTCTTTGAGTGCATATATATGAGAATATATGACAGTATATAATTGCATAGTGTATAAGTGCATATATACGAGTATTTATGATAAAGTGTATAGTTGCATATATATGAGTATACATGATATGCATGATAAAGTGTATAATTGCATATATACAGTATGAGTATATATGATGTAATAAGGTATAAGTGCATATATATGAGTATATATGATAAAGTGTATAGCTGATATATATGAGTATATATGATATGCATGATAAAGTGTATAATTGCATATATACAGTATGAGTATATATGATTAAGTGTATAATTGCATTTATACGAGTATATATAATATATATGATAAAGTGTATAAGTGTGTGTATACGAGTATATATGATATATATGATAAAGTGTATAAGTGCATATATAAGAGTATATATGATTAAGTGTATAATTGCATTTATACGAGTATATATAATATATATGATAAAGTGTATAAGTGTGTGTATACGAGTGTATATGATATATATGATAAAGTGTATAAGTTCATAAATACGAGTATATATGATTAAGTGTATAATTGCATTTATACGAGTATATATAATATATATGATAAAGTGTATAAGTGTGTGTATACGAGTATATATGATATATATGATAAAGTGTTTAAGTGCATATATACGAGTATATATGATTAAGTGTATAATTGCATTTATATGAGTATATATAATATATATGATAAAGTGTATAAGTGCATATATACGAGTATATATGATTAAGTGTATAATTGCATTTATACGAGTATATATAATATATATGATAAAGTGTATAAGTGTGTGTATACAAGTGTATATGATATATATGATAAAGTGTATAAGTGCATATATACGAGTATATATGATAAAGTATATAAATGCATACGAGTATATATGATAAAGTGTATAATTGCATATATACGAGTATACAAAGTATATAATTGCATACGAGTATATATGATTAAGTGTATAATTGCATTTATACGAGTATATATAATATATATGATAAAGTGTATAAGTGTGTGTATACGAGTATATATGATATATATGATAAAGTGTATAAGTGCATATATAAGAGTATATATGATTAAGTGTATAATTGCATTTATACGAGTATATATAATATATATGATAAAGTGTATAAGTGTGTGTATACGAGTGTATATGATATATATGATAAAGTGTATAAGTTCATAAATACGAGTATATATGATTAAGTGTATAATTGCATTTATACGAGTATATATAATATATATGATAAAGTGTATAAGTGTGTGTATACAAGTGTATATGATATATATGATAAAGTGTATAAGTGCATATATACGAGTATATATGATAAAGTATATAAATGCATACGAGTATATATGATAAAGTGTATAATTGCATATATACGAGTATACAAAGTATATAATTGCATACGAGTATATATGATTAAGTGTATAATTGCATTTATACGAGTATATATAATATATATGATAAAGTGTATAAGTGTGTGTATACGAGTATATATGATATATATGATAAAGTGTATAAGTGCATATATAAGAGTATATATGATTAAGTGTATAATTGCATTTATACGAGTATATATAATATATATGATAAAGTGTATAAGTGTGTGTATACGAGTGTATATGATATATATGATAACGTGTATGTGCATATATACGAGTATATATGATAAAGTGTATAAGTGCATACGAGTATATATGATAAAGTGTATAATTGCATATATACGAGTATACAAAGTATATAATTGCATACGAGTATATATGATAAAGCATGGCCAAAGTAATAGTTTATTTCTAGTGAATGCATGAACTGATAAAATCTGTCCTTTGAATGCAATGAAATTAATAGCATTTTTCTAACGCATTAATGCAAGATCAAGCCCCTTGTTTCATCATTCATGTCTTTGACTCTCTGTCTGAATGTCATTTCTCATCTGTCCTGATTTACGACAGTATACAGAAGCAGAGGGGAAGAATCTGGGCGTCACAGGCTGGGTGAAGAACACTAGACAGGGCACTGTGGTCGGACAGGTGCAGGGACCTCCAGAGAAAGTGAAAGAAATGTGAGTATGCATCTGTGTTCAGTGTGCAATCAGTTATAAATGGTTTATAGGTGTTACAATCGGTTGCAGCAATGGAGGAAGCAGGATTTAATTGCAGCATTCTTTTATTAAACAAAATCAAAACCTTACAAAGAATTCAAGAGCAGAAACAGAACAACCAACTTAGTGTAACAATATATCCCATACAAAAATGTAATATATGGCCATATATGTACTTATATTTTAAATAGCATGACATATATCTATACATATATTTGACTTATCTGAGAACACAATATATGCCTGCAACATATATGAACATTTATGTGTCCAACAGGCTTGTGCACAATTCAGAATTGAATTGAGAATGACCCCTGAATTCCAATTCAATTCTTGAATTTGAATTGATGTCAAAAACCAGGATCTAGAATTACAATTCGAATTTGAATTAAAGGAAGCAGAATTGCAATTCAAAACAAATTCTAAGAAATTCATATAGATATTTTAAGTGTAGTGTTTAACAATGAAGCTTTACAGTATATGTCAGATATGATTGCATTACATATTCTATAAATGATATTAGTTTGAACTACTTGTACAGATTACATTAACAGGAAATATTTTTTCCGCCAGCGATGAATGTTAAAAGCTCTAGTCACAGAACAAATAATTACCTTTGATTTATTGTAATTGTAATTTTGTGGAACATAATAGAATATGACTCCATTTCCTAGAATTACTTTAGTAAATCTTTAGAAAAAAAACAACAATTTGAGGTGGACATTTGTTTATATATATATATATTAGAACAAAATGTATGCAGGGTTGAGGAGTGAATTAACAGTAATGAAATTATGTTATTGAATTACAAAATGAATGTAATTGTATTTAGTTGTATTACTGAGGTAAATGTGTAATTTAATTAGGTACTAATCAAATTAAAAGGAAATTGATTTACATTGATAAAGTAATCCAAATAAAGTAATACGAACCACATTTATAATGGGTGACTTATAACAGTAAGCAATTACATTTCCAAAGTAACCTTCCTAACGCTGAATGTATGTGAGATTCAACATATTCTTTCTGTTGTGTGACTGTGTGGAATTTCTTTGAATTGCCATGAATTTAATTCCACTTCCTCTCATTCCAATTCAACTTCCTTTGGGGCGGAGTCAATTCAAATTCCAATTCATGAATTGAATCGAGGCCAATTCTGAAATTCTGAATTTTGCACAAGCCTGGTGTCCAAACATGTGAAGAAAATATTTGAGTTCATCCATATATGATACCATATATCTGCATTTATTACAGTATAGTATTGGTTTCTCGCATATATGGACAACATTAAGTATAAAAATGCCACTTACATGAAAACGGCCATTTTTGCTATATTTTGAAAAATATGTTTCATATATGTCTATGTGTTTTATATATATGAATTTTGCATATATTCTCATATAGACAGCAGACATACATGGGCACTGACATTATATAATTTACATATATTGACATATATTACATTTCTGTCTGACGAAGAAAAAGACAGAACACAGGGTTTAAATAGGCAGAACTGGAGAGCAAATTAACAAGACACACCTGAACTGAACTAACAATCAAACAAACACTATAGAAACAAACAGGCATTTACAGATCAACAAACCCAGACCAGAACAGAAATCAATCAATATCTTGAGCCTGTCACTGTTGTCTGGTGTGCAGTTCCTCTTCTAACCAGCAGGTGGCGCTAGTGTTCCAGTGTTTGAGTCATGGAACAGTCTAGAAAGACTGATAGATTCTGTAGTGATGGGAGGTTCGGATCATTTTACCGACTCTCTTGTTCATCTCGTTCATCAAAATGAACAAATCTTTTTTTGAATCATTTCGTTCATTTAAGTGGCTTTAAGTGTTATACTTTTAACAGCCAAATTCCCCCGAACACGCCAACCAACGCAATCTCTGAATTAAGAAATCATTATAATGCAGTCAAAAATAATTTACAGGGAAGTCTTTTGTTCATTTGTCACGTGACGGATGCAATGACTGGACCCATCACTACTGGGCTGTAGCCTATAATGAAAGATGGAGACAACAGAATAGAAAGCTTTTAGTACGTTGAAAGCTTTTGCTGCCTGTGCTGTATTTTGAGTGAGCGTACGTGGTCTGCAGTCCCTCGGGTCGGGCGGGACGGGGAGTGATGATGTCATGATGTCAGTCTGGGCGGGGGGGAGCACAGGGGCGAGGGCTTTATGATATCATCAGTCTCTAATGGGAACCAGACATTATTTGTGCACATTACTGGCGAGGGTGAGCTGAGATTACTGTTTCTGAATGCGTAGAATATCCAAATTTATGCATAAAACTGTGGCCAGTAATTATTCTGTACAAAATTATATGATAAATAAGTTGTGACAGCGTGTTTTTACAATGCTTTAACTCGTCAAAATAAGTTAAGCAATTTTCAACTCAAGTCAGTTTAATGTCATTTAAGTTGAAATGACATAAACTTCCAAGTTGTTTGTACTTAAAAATGTAAGTTCATGAGCTTTAAATTTAAGGCAGCTACCCTTTTTACAGTGTATTACTTTATGGCATCAGGGCTTTATGACATCATCACAGTCTCAAATGTGATTCAGACATCGGCTGCGTCCGAAAACTGATAAACGCTGCTTTCGGAGAACACATTTCAAGGTCGTGAGGCATCAAGACACGTTTTTGATTTTTGAAGGCAACATAGTATAAGATATTGATATCCCACAATCCCGTGCTTTCCATTCTGTAACAGTTGAGCTAGAAACATAAAAGTGGCGTCTGAAAGTTGCGGCTGGTCGTCAGTTTGTGTGTAAATATACATTTTTTATCATTTTTTTCCACTTGTGATGTCATTTCTAGCAAGAAATCACTATTGTAGTCATTAAATATTCACTTGTTTTAACCCAAGCTCTCTCTATTTTGCTGTAGATCATTAAACCGTTACGCTGCCTCAGAAGTCTGTCCGTAATCAGCTTCACGAGGAACCAGGCTGCAAAGTCACTGCCTATGTTTTCAGATGCAGACATTATTTGTTCACTGATGAGGGAGAGATGTGATTACTGTTTCTGCAGTATGCATACTGATTTTCTGTATGCGTAGAGTATCCAAAATCTTTTTGTGCACTGTGCACTGTATTTTATGCATGTGTCACGTTGCCAGTTTGTTTTTCAAGCTCAGGTTCAAAGTGCTTTATTCTCATTGCAACTATACAATAATAGTGTTCAGCAGAACGAAATTGCGTTTCTTCAAGCTCAAATGTGCAAAGTCAAGCAAGCATAAATAGGAAAAACAAAATAGGGGTAGTGCAAGTAGGACAAACAACAGGTAGACATAACATACACTATAAATAGACCAAATAACAAATCACCATATAAGACTATCAAAACTAAATGTATACTGAAAATATACAATGAATACAATTTAATGTGAGTTAAGTATTCTAATTTATTAAGTATATTTAGTATCTAAGTACATCGCATGCTACGATAGCGTTTGCCAGAAGACAGAACATGGCCAGAGTCTCTGATTATTATTCGGATTATATTCTCGTCTGTGTTTGGTTAATCTGTTAATTAATTCAGTTCTGTCTTTCTCCGCCCCCTGCCTGTTTGTTTCTATGGTTACTGATTTGATTTGAGTTTCAGTTCAGGTGTGTCTCATTAATCAGTCTTATTAGTTCCTCTGTTTGCTGTCTATTTAAGCTTTGTGTTTCTTTCAGTTCTGTGTCAGGCCCCATGGTTACTTTTTTGAAAAAGCGGAGACATTTCCCTTCGTTTAGTTTAATATGCTTTAAGACAAACCATGTGTAAATTCAGAAGTCAACACCATTGCTGAGTATTTTCTCCTTAAAACTGCAGTGAAAGAAATACAAGCTTTGAAATCGCTGGTGTTTCTGACGTCACAAACTACCTTGTAACCAATCAGATCAACGTGTGATCGTCAACGAGTGGATCTCTGAGCTGAGTGAGTGAGTGGAGGCGGGGCTCATTTGCATATTCATAGAACCGCGCATACTAAATGAGGCAAGGGTGTCGAGTTACATTCAAGCTACTTTAAGGCCCCGTTTACACGTACATGGTTATTTTGAAAAACTGAGACATTTCCCTTCGTTTACACGCAGAGAATTCGCCTCTGAAAACGATTCTTTCTGAAAAATTTCGGCCAGAATCAAGATTTCGGAAAACTTCGTTTGCATGTAAATTGAGAAAAACAGAGTTTTAGGCAGCCGACGTCACAGTATGCGACAGAACTTGCACCTGCGTCAAAAGTGTGACGTCTTTGTTCAAAAGAGGAAGTGATTTGTTCCTATTTTCGGGATTCTGATTGGCTAACGTAGTTTATCGTTACACTGCCACCTACAGGTTTGGCATGCGCTTGGCGGCATATACACACGGGTTCATGTAAATAAACACTTTTCTGGAAACTGACAAGTGGGTGAAATATCCGTTTAGGAAAATAGCCGGCAACGTGTAAACGAAGCCTCAGTGCGTGTAGGTTGTTCTGTTCATGTTTCTGAGATTGTTTTGTGAAGTTTGTAGTTTGTTTTTGGATAAAGTTGCTGCACTGAGATCCTGTTTCATCTCTGCTGCAACAGCATGGAGTTGCCTAATTATTCTGTAAAAAATGATATGATCAATAAGTAATGACAACATGTTTTTAGATCAAAATAAGTTATACAAATTCAACTCATTTTTTTTAATGTCATTTAAGTTGAAATGACTTGAACATCCAAGTCGATTGTACTTAAAAATTTAAGGAAGTAACAAATTTTACAGTGTATTTAAAAAAATGTGTTCATTGAAATAAAGCTGAAATAAAATAAAATATAAATATTAGATGGAAAAATTGTTGCCTTGGCAACTACCTGAAATTACTAAATTTATTACATGCAAATAAATAAAAACAAAAACTGAACAAAAAATAAGCTAAACTAAAAATAAATTAAACCCAAATAGTAATAATTGATAATTATTAATAACCCAAAGCATATTTCAAGCTAATATTAATACAATAATAAATGATAAATATTAATAAATATCAATATTGTTATAATAAAAGCTATCATAGTATACAAACAACGCTAAAATAAAACAAATTTTTTTCAATAAATTAAAAGAAGTGCCAAAAGTTAAAGATATTTTATATAGAAAATAAGATTAAATTTGCCAAATAACTGCATATATTTCTGAGATGCTAACAGGATGTCACTCACTGAATTAAACATGAAAGATAACGAGGTCATGTGACTACAGTGAAACGTTGAACATCTTACACAGTGTATATTCTGCTCAGTATTGAGTATTACTAAAATGAATGAACAAAAATCTCTCATTACTGACCGCTGAGCTTTAATT
Source organism: Siphateles boraxobius (assembly GCF_051911475.1). Lineage (NCBI taxonomy): Eukaryota > Metazoa > Chordata > Actinopteri > Cypriniformes > Leuciscidae > Siphateles > Siphateles boraxobius. Next base: position 798,126 of record NW_027508739.1, read on the forward strand.
AATGTTGTGTATTAATTCAAATGCACACAGTAGATTTAAAGTCTCTTAAATCCTTGTAGTCCATTAATGTAATTGATTTATTTTGCGTAATTGTCCAGATATGTGCCACAGTTGCAGTCTGATCATTAATCTGGTGATGAATACACTGATGAGGCTCTTCAGCGTTTGTTTAAAAACTGCTTTTAAAAAAGTTTGTTTTGGACCAGCAGTCATAGATAAAACCTACTGAGAATTTGAGTTCATTGACCACACACATACACACAACATGATAATTCATGCTAGCAACATGCTAAGTCATGTCAGCAACATGGTAAGTCATGTTAGCAAAATGTTAAATCATGCTAGCAAACATGCTAATTCATGCTAACAACCTGTGAAAACATGTTAATTTATGCTAGCAGTGTTAAAACATGTTCGCAGCATGCTATATAATTTTAGCAGTGTGATAAAACATGTTGGCAACAATGTTAAAACATGTTCGCAGCAATGCTAAATAATGCTAACAACATCCTGGAAACATGCTAATCGTGCTAGCAACATGCCAATTCATGTTAACAACGTGTTAAAACATGTTAGCAACATAATTCATGCTAACAATGTGTAAAAACATGCTAGAAAAATGCTAATTCATGTTAAAAATTTGGTCAAAATGACGACATGTTAATTCATGTTAGCAATGTCTTTCTATACTTCACAAAATTTAAAGCTTATAAAACTTTCAAACTTTCATACGGCTTTGTCAAGCTAACATATTTTTTGACTTTGTCAAGTCTTATGAAATGGAATTCGCAAACCATTTTACTTAAGTAATAATGATCCATATTTCTAAGTGAAAAGGTTTTTCAATGAGAAAGATATTTGAAAGGAATTGATTTTATTGTATTATATTTTTGAAGTAGGTTAAGGTGGCCGCTGCCCTGTAAAGACATTTTTAGCTGTGATTCTCTGGTGGGACCGTGTCCTATTTACTTACACTCTGCTACACAACCTAGAAACACCCAGTGTGTGTGTGTGTGTGTGTAGCTGTAAATGCGATTGCCTGGATACAGTGACAAAGAGCTCCAGTATTGCATGAGAAAAGCTGTTCCTCTTCTGAAAGCCTCCTCTTCCTCATTCCAGCTGGTAAACACGAGATGCGAGTGAACACAAATGTGTTTGCTCATTAAATATTTACACAAACCTCCAGGCCCCGCCCCCTTTACTTGTTTTCCCATTCCTTGTTTTTCTTTACCTATATTACCTCGTTTTTTGACATCTGTCAATCTGTTTACTCTGTAATGTTATAACTTGGCTCTCTTCATTTGTTTGTTGGCGTGTTGGGTTGGTTTGGTGAACTCTCTTGGGTTGTGGCCGGGTGTGTGTTTGTGTGTGACGTTAATGAGACTGTAGATCCCGAAGGAACGTTCCCAGACGGCCTCCACCCATCCCTGAATAATATCTGGATGAGCTCTGAAGTGTAGAAGTGTTGCCAGAGAGCGTTTCAGGACCATCAGGATCATCGCTGTGTTCATGAGCTGTTGACGTGACATGTTACAGCTGGCTCCTGTGATCTGGCACTTATACTTCTATTTTAAAGCATTTTCTTACAAATATTTTAGAATTATTGTGGGTTGCTAGCATCACTTTTACTACTGCTCATATTTAGGCTTATTCAGTTTAATAAATCCCCCAAATATATAATATAATATAATATAAATGATCATTTTAAAGTATAAATTGTAATTTAAAAAAAGAAATATATATTTTTTATTATTTTTTTTTTCAACAATATTTGATTTGGTATAAAATATAAATATTATTGTGAGTTGGTATTTAATATTATATTTTATATATTTTATTATTTATAGTTTTTATAATATAATTTATTATTATTTAAAAAGTAAATATATTAATATTATATTACATTTAATAAAATATTATTTATTATAAAATATAAATATATTTTAGTGAGTGTTAAATATTATATTTAATATATATATATAATTTTATATATTTTAGTATCATTAGTTGGTTTTGAACTATTTATTTACTGTTTTTATGATATAATTTATTACAATATAATATAAATGTAATTATAAATTAAAAAGTAAATATTGTTAGTATTACTTTTAATACAATAATATTTATTATAAAATATAAATATTATTTTGAGTGAGTGTTTAATATAATATATATATTATATAATATTTTATATGATCTCTATATATATAAATATATATATATATTGTATATATTTTATTATTATTTATTGTTTTTAAACTATTGTTTCTAAATTGTTTGTAAATATAAAATGTTATATTATATATTTTAAATACATTATTTAAATAAAATATAATAGTTTATATATATATGTTATACAATATATAGTTTATATATTTATTTTTATTATAATTAATATATTCAATATATTATATTTTGTAATAATTTAAACTAAAATTTTTACACACACACCTTTTAGACTTTATATATGTGCGTGCGTGCGTGCGTGCGTGCGTGTGCATAGAATATTAAATAAAATATTTATTTGTTTTTTTGTTTTTTGATCTAGTGATACTTGTAACACTCTCACAGTCACAGTTAGTAAACAGTCGCTGGTGTTTTGGTGTCACACTCGTCTGGTGTTCCTGGTGTGTGACCGGAGCGAGTGAGAGCGTCCGGCGGATTGTTAGACTGAGGTTTATGGAAATGAAAATCTGTATGAAGAAATTCCTTCCTATCACAGCGTGTCAATGTTATCTGACTTCCTCACCGGAGGAGATGGGAAACTCCTTTCCTTCATAACACAATGAACACTACAGAAACTCGAGTGTTTATATATTCAGAGAACAGCTGTGCGCGTTTGTGAAAGAGAGAGCGGATCAGTCATTCAGACCGTGAGAAAGTTCATTGTCATCTATGTGTTCTGTATCACCTATATATGAAAACACAGAATACAAAAATAATAGTTAATATAGTTAAAAGTTAATATAATGCAATGTACAAATAATATAAATATAATATATAAAATATAATATAGCCTATGTTGGACACATGATTTTGGGGTTGCTATATAGAGGCATGCTAGTTTGAAATTATTAATTTTGAGTTATTAAATGAAAATATTATAATGTATTTTCCATAAAGTTTACATTGAAAGTTTGGAGAAGCCATTAAAGTGTAGTTAAATTGTCAGGATTCTGTGACTTCTGTCTAGTGTATTTGTGACAGAGCTCTGACACTCCTGTTTTCTCATGTCTTTGTGTCTTGTTTTATGTGCTTTCATGTCATGTTTTGTGTTGTGTTGTGTAGCACACAGTGTGTTTTCCACTAGCTCTGTGCTTTCATGTTGTCATGTTGTGTGTGAATGCGTGGCTTATGAGTGTTTTCATTGGCTGCGTGTTCATGTCTGGTTTTGTGGCTGGTGATTTGATTTACTGGTCATGTGCTTGTGTTTTTGTCATGTTTGGTGTGAGCACATGTGCTTGTCATGTGTGTTTCCTTGTGTCATGTGCTCTCCTGTTGATTGTCTAGCCCCGCCCATCTTGTTACTGATTATTGATTCATTTGCCCCACCTGTCCTCCCTCGTTACATGCTCTGTTGCTCTCCTTATTTATTCTCTGTGCTGGTTCGTCGTCAAATATATCCCTTGTGTCCTGCCTAGATCCAGTCCAGTCCAGTCCAATCGCCTAGATCCAGTCCAGTCCAGTCGCCTAGATCCAGTCCAGTCCAGTCCAGTCGCCTAGATCCAGTCCAGTCCAGTCCAGTCGCCTAGATCCAGTCCAGTCCAGTCGCCTAGATCCAGTCCAGTCCAGTCGCCTAGATCCAGTCCAGTCCATTCGCCTAGATCCAGTCCAGTCTAGTCGCCTAGATCCAGTCCAGTCCAGTCGCCTAGATCCAGTCCAGTCCAGTCGCCTAGATCCAGTCCAGTCCATTCGCCTAGATCCAGTCCAGTCCAGTCGCCTAGATCCAGTCCAGTCCAGTCGCCTAGATCCAGTCCAGTCCATTCGCCTAGATCCAGTCCAGTCCAGTCGCCTAGATCCAGTCCAGTCCAATCGCCTAGATCCAGTCCAGTCCAGTCGCCTAGATCCAGTCCAGTCCAGTCCAGTCGCCTAGATCCAGTCCAGTCCAATCGCCTAGATCCAGTCCAGTCCAGTCCAATCGCCTAGATCCAGTCCAGTCCAGTCCAGTCGCCTAGATCCAGTCCAGTCCAGTCGCCTAGATCCAGTCCAGTCCAGTCGCCTAGATCCAGTCCAGTCCATTCGCCTAGATCCAGTCCAGTCTAGTCTAGTCCAGTCCAGTCGCCTAGATCCAGTCCAGTCCAGTCTAGTCTAGTGCAGTGCAGTCCAGTCCAGTCCAGTCTAGTCTAGTGCAGTGCAGTCCAGTCCAGTCCAGTCT
>NW_027508739.1:807500-815000 GCF_051911475.1 Siphateles boraxobius
TTGCAATGAAATCACAATATCTGTCAGATTCCACAGATCCCGGATCCGGGCCTCTGGTGGAATGTGCCGGGCTCTTTTGTTTGGGATCTCTCTGTGTTTCCCAAAAGCATCTCAGGCAAATGAGCTTGAGACGGAAGAAACACTTTCCCGTGATTTGCTGAAGTATTCGGAATCTTAAGTGACATCATTGGAACTTTAGTGGAACATTGTATCAAAATCAGGACTTGATTGAGTTCCATTAAACTGATCAAACGTGACAGTAAAGACATTTAGAATGTTACAAAATGTTTCTTTTTCAAATAAATGCTGATCTTTTGAACTTTTCTATTCATCAAATAATTCTGAAAAACAACAAAAACCTGAAGAAGCAAAACTGTTTTCAACATTGATAGTAATCATACATATTTTTGATCATATAATCATAGAGTGATTTCTGAAGGATCATGTGACACTGAAGACTGGAGTAATGATGCTGAAAATTCAGCTTTGATCACAGGAATAAATTACACTTTTTTATATAATTCACATGGAAAACTGTTCTTTTAAACTACAATAATATTTCACAATATTACAGGTTTGTCTGTATTTGAAGTGGCGTTCGTTGCGCTGGTGTTTTAATGGACTCTGGGTTTGATTGATTGGATCAGGGTTTCCTCAGCGTCCGTCTGTAAGTGTGTTTGACCGAGGTCTTTTAACATATTTACAGTTAACCTACTAAACAGCTTAAATCTGACTTTCCCTTTTAACTTCAAGACAATCCACACAATGATTCTGTGTTTGTGGATGCACATTCTTCTTTAAATTATCTATCTTAAACATATATGTATATAATGAATATTTGTGTTTATGCATCCCCATTTTATGAGAGTTTCACCACATTACACGTCAGATTGAAACAGGGAGCCAATAACAGACAGGAAGCAGTGAAAGAACAGGAAACTGTTGTTTTCAGATTTCCACTGAGGGGTTTTTTCCTGCGAGTGGAAAAACTGTGATTCTGGAAAGCACACGTTCTCCAACTCACTCAGGTTTCATGCAAACAGACTTTATTGCACTTTAAGATCTACTTAATGATTTTTGTTACACTTAATTTTAAGGTTACAGTGTAATTATGCATTTAAGTACTGAGTAATAATAATTAACTGCATGTAGGATTAGAGTTTGGGGTTACACTTTATTTTAAGGTCTCCGTGTTACAGTGTAATAATTATATATTGAAGTACTCAGTAATATTAATTAACTACATGTACTTACTATAGGGTTAGTGTAGGATTAGGAATTGGTTGAGGGTTAGTTGCATGTAATTATGCATAATTTAATGTTATTACTATGCTAAATACATGATACATATAACAATGGCACTGTAAAATAAAGTGTAACCATGATTTTGTCCCCTCATAAATAGTTAAACAAATAAATGACTAAATAATAAAAAGTGGAAACATTAGACTTTAATTAAAAATGACTGCACAGTTCCACATACAGTGATGGTACCAGAAGGCAGAATCATGGTATTCATTTATTCCATAGTACTGAAGGATTATATTCATATGCAGTATTACTAAAATACCTACTTGAAGTTTCATTACCGTTCAAATGTTTGAGGTCATTTTGATTTTTTTTTTAAATTAATATTTCTATTCAGCAACGACACTCGAGTTGATCAAAGGTCACAGTATTACATTGTTACAAAAAATTACATTTCAAATAAATGCCGTACTTTCTATTAATCAAAGAATCTTGAAAATAAATGTAGCAAGATGTCAACAAAAATATGAAGCATCAAATCATCAGAATGATTTCTGAAGGATCACGTGACACTGAAGACTGGAGTAATGATGCTGAAAATGCAGCTTTGATCACAGGAATAAATTACACTTTACTATATATTCACATAGAAAGCCGCTGATTTAAACTGAAAAAATATTTAACAATTTTTACTGTATTTTATGATCAGATAAATGCAGCCCTGGTGAGCAGAATACACTCTTTCATATTTCGTATGCTTTGTAAAAAAAAAAAAAAAAGTATAACCATGATAACATTTCCATACAAATATTGTACTTTTATGCTATATAGTGGCATTACCAAAAAGTTGACCACAGACCTAAATAGATTACATAATTTCTATTATTTTGTGTTCTTTCTGTGCATTATTGTCTGTTTTATAGTAACAGCCTCATGAGTGGGTGTCAGATTTCGTATCGTCACTGTTGCATAGCAACCATTCGCCAACAGCTCTGACCCCTCTTTATGCTGTATTCAATGGAAGAGCAAATGTACCATAATGCAGAAATATATCTGCCTCGAAAAAAGAAGGTATTGGAGTCTTTCCAGTGAGTATACCGTAACTCTGCTTTCCTGAAGATCTGATGTCAGACTAGCATTTTAAACTCTCTCTTCTATATCTGCAGGTCAAACACCTTCAGGATCTTTGATGAAACGCTTCCGGAGCGTCTCGATCCGGTCCGAGTTTATCAGAACCGTACATGTCCTGCAAGAGACCCGCAGGATCCCGAGAGCCGAAACATCCCACATCCACACAACTGCAGGTTCATCAGGACTAATGTCAGATTCCTGAATCAGCCCATCGCTCACATGGACACAGAACAGGTGGAAATATCATCATTCTGAGGGGAAATATTAATATTATAAAAGTTCGAGTCAAGAGCCTAATCACAGAAATTAATTAGGCTACATTTAATTTGACGAACAATAGTTTTTGAATGTAGGCTATCATTTCCCTTTGTGTAAGCTGTTTAATTGAAGATAACGTTATCTCATAATTTTTGACCATTTTGCCCAATAACTAGTTTATCTACAGTCCTGAAGAAGCTCCACCTGTGAAACCAGTTTACAGTAAATCCAGCACTCAGAGAATAGACTTCCAGCCAATCAGAGACGCTCCTGTCAGAGCACGAGACACCAGACCCGCGGCCAAAGGAATCAGTACGTGTGTGTGTGTGTGTGTGTGTGTGTGTGTGTGTGTGTGTGTGTGTGTGTGTGTGTGTGTGTGTGTGTGTAAAGATGGTTTATGAGGACACAAATGTGTATAATAACATGGGTCTTACAACGTAAACATGGTTTATGAGGTTCGTGTGCGTGCGTGCGTGAGTGTGCGTGCGTGTGTGTGCGTGCGCGTGCGTTGTATAGAGAACCCAAGTGCAGTTTATTTATCAATTTAACAAAACTAAAACATATAAAGCATAAAACAAGACCAGACATGACGCTCACTGACAGAGATTACAGTGAAACAAAGACACATGGCAAACATGAGGCCTTAAATACACAGACTAATGACAAGATAAGGGACACCTATAAACAATTAACAGATGATTAACCAATGACAAGACACATAGCAGGATCACATGACAAATAGGGAACATGACATGAACAAACCAAAACGTCACAGTGTGTGTGTGTGTGTGTGTGTGTGTGTGTGTAAATGTACAGTAATAGTATATGACATCAGCCCCTTTTATTATCAAACATGTTTTTTTAATTGTTTTCCAGTCCCAGCTCTGAGTTCCATTGACCAATCAGAAAAACTCCAGGATTGTCATAGACCGAATGATCGTTGAAGATTACATGACCAGCCCTACCAAGGAAAGTAAGACTTTTTTTAATGTCAAAATATTAATATTAAAATTCTGTCATCATTCACTCGCCCTCAAGTTGTTCCAAACCTGTTTGAGTTTCTTTCGTCAGTTTTTCTAAATCACTTTGGCACATTTTTTTAACAGTCTTAAAGGGATAGTTCACCCAAAAAGATCATTTTTGGGTGAACTATCCCTTTAAGACTGTTAAAAAAATGTGCCAAAGTGATTTAGAAAAACTGTAAAACCTTTTAGACTCACAGAAGTATCATAATAACATTCATGTCACAATATTACTCATTTAAATAATTCATACGCAGAATAAAGGGGCGGGGATTGGTTGAGTTAGTTAGTAGTGTGTTAAACTGGCGGTTATGGTAAGGGGCCGGACATTTCACAAACACACTCGAAGCTCTTGACCAATCACAACACACTGCTCCAGCCGACCAATCAGAGCACAGTGTGCTTTTCAGAAGGAGGGGCTTCATAGAGACAGGAAGTAAACAGAGCGTTACTGACAAACTGGGAAGAGAGGAGCCGCAACAATGGAGAATATGAGGAAAATAATCAACATTCAAGCAGGAAAACCTGTTCTAGTAGAGCCTGAAAACAACATCAAGGAAATAAAGTTATTCACTCTCAGGTTTAACCTTAGTTATGCTCTCTACAGAGACAGCTAACAGACTCATGCAAATGAAGCCGCAGCTGAGCATCACTGATATGTGAAATGATTTACAGTAAAATAATTAATCATTTTACTGTGTCGTCTGTCAGGGCGGTGCATCTGCACTCAAGGCCTACATTTAAAATGGACATTTTTGCATTACAGTTTTAGCATTAACAAATAAACTGATGCAAATTTGTCAGTCATACATACAAGAAGAAACAGGTATAAGACCTTGTTTCAGTCCCATATTTTAAAGTCACCTTTTTTGAAAATCCAGCTTTTAATGTTGTCTATGTGGTGTTTTTAATATGCTTTAAGACAAACCATGTGTAAATTCATAAGTCGACAGCATTGCTGAGTATTTTCTCCTTAAAACTGCAGTGAACCGAAGACAGTCTCAAAAACACGCTTTGAAATCGCTGGTGTTTCTGACGTCACAAACTACCTTGTAACCAATCAGATCAACGTGTGATCGTCAACGAGTGGATCTCTGAGTGAGTGGAGGCGGGGCTCATTTGCATATTCATAGAACAGCGCATACTAAATGAGGGAAGGGTGTCGATATACATACAAGATATTTTAAGACATGAAGACAAGGAAAAAATGCTTAAATATATAATTTTGGTGATCAAAGATGAGTTTTAAGGGATAAAATTATTGACCACAAGGGGATTATTGCCTATATATAATACTGATCATACTTTGTAACTAAATAAATGTAATTGTTTTCACAATTAACAGATTTATGCTGATTATAAGCAATTTGAATGAATGCATTTTGAATATATGATCATAGTCAATTGGATGTATGACAAATAATGCTCACTTTCAGTTTTTAGTTTGTTTATGTTAAAACTGTCTAATCCAAATGGATGGAAATGTAATGCAATATAAATACATGTATAAATTATTTATATACATAAATCTAAATATTTTTCGAGTGTGGTAACTGTTTTCCCTCACAGTGAACTGAGTCTTGGCTGGATTGAACTGTAATTCGAACAGCTGTGTTCGTTTGTTCAACATCATGTGTTCTGCACTGTTGCGGGAGCAGATCACCCCTAAAATGAAGGATCTGACGTCATTTACTCAGACTATTGTTGGTCCAAACCCTAGTGAATATTGTACAGAAATACAGTTTGAGCGCAAAGTTCCTTTAAATCTCTCTCTCTCTCTCTCTCTCTCTCTCTCTCTCTGTCTCTCTCTCTCTCTCTCTCTCTCTCTCTGTCTCTCTCTCTCTCTCTCTGTCTCTCTCTCTCTCTCTCTCTCTCTCTCTCTGTCTCTCTCACTCCCAATTCAATTTTTCAATTCAATTCAAATTGCTTTATTGGCATGACTGTACATATTACGATATTGCCAAAGCTGGGAACACATAGAATAATTATAAAGACATCAAAATAATAAAGTATTATAACATAACTTAAATTTAAATATACAAATTAAATTCATTGTACAAATTAAAGTTGCAGTAGGGAGTTCTGAGAAAATGTTGACTCAGCCTGAAAATTTGAACAAGCACAACTTACAGGTCCAACCCGCTTGCTCTCTGCTGCGCTACAGCCCTCCCTCCACAGCTCTTCCCTCCACAGCTCCTCCCTCCACAGCTCCTCCCTCCACAGCTCCTCCTCCACAGCTCCTCCCTCCACAGCTCCTCCCTTCACAGCTCCTCCCCCACAGCTCTTCCCTCCACAGCTCCTCCCCCACAGCTCTTCCCCCACAGCTCCTCCCTCCACAGCTCCTCCCTCCACAGCTCCTCCCTCCACAGCTCTTCCCTCCACAGCTCCTCCCTCCACAGCTCCTCCCTCCACAGCTCTTCCCCCACAGCTCCTCCCTCCACAGCTCCTCCCTCCACAGCTCTTCCCCCACAGCTCCTCCCTCCACAGCTCCTCCCTCCACAGCTCCTCCCTCCACAGCTCTTCCCTCCACAGCTCCTCCCTCCACAGCTCCTCCCTCCACAGCTCCTCCCTCCACAGCTCTTCCCCCACAGCTCCTCCCTCCACAGCTCTTCCCCCACAGCTCCTCCCTCCACAGCTCCTCCCTCCACAGCTCCTCCCTCCACAGCTCCTCCCTCCACAGCTCCTCCCTCCACAGCTCTTCCCCCACAGCTCCTCCCTCCACAGCTCCTCCCTCCACAGCTCTTCCCTCCACAGCTCCTCCCTCCACAGCTCCTCCCTCCACAGCTCTTCCCCCACAGCTCCTCCCTCCACAGCTCTTCCCCCACAGCTCCTCCCTCCACAGCTCCTCCCTCCACAGCTCTTCCCTCCACAGCTCCTCCCTCCACAGCTCCTCCCTCCACAGCTCTTCCCCCACAGCTCCTCCCTCCACAGCTCCTCCCTCCACAGCTCCTCCCTCCACAGCTCCTCCCCCACAGCTCCTCCCACTCCTCCCACAGCTCCTCCCTCCACAGCTCCTCCCTCCACAGCTCCTCCCTCCACAGCTCCTCCCCCACAGCTCCTCCCCCACAGCTCCTCCCTCCACAGCTCCTCCCTCCACAGCTCCTCCCCCACAGCTCCTCCCTCCACAGCTCCTCCCTCCACAGCTCCTCCCCCACAGCTCCTCCCTCCACAGCTCCTCCCTCCACAGCTCCTCCCCCACAGCTCCTCCCTCCACAGCTCCTCCCTCCACAGCTCCTCCCCCACAGCTCCTCCCTCCACAGCTCCTCCCCCACAGCTCCTCCCTTCACAGTTCCTCCCTCCACAGCTCCTCCCCCACAGCTCCTCCCTCCACAGCTCCTCCCTCCACAGCTCCTCCCCCACAGCTCCTCCCTCCACAGCTCCTCCCTCCACAGCTCCTCCCCCACAGCTCCTCCCTCCACAGCTCCTCCCTCCACAGCTCCTCCCTCCACAGCTCCTCCCCCACAGCTCCTCCCTCCACAGCTCCTCCCTCCACAGCTCCTCCCTCCACAGCTCTTCCCCCACAGCGGAGCCTGCCGTGAACGCGCAGGCTAGTAAACAGGATCACCGATGACGGCGAATTATAAAGAGTTATGGAACATTCACTAATAGGGACGAAACATCAACAATATGCTTTACATTGACTATGGCCTGCCCATACTTTGACTACAAACTTGGTCCTACAAATCATTGTGCATTTTGCAATACATGTTACTTTATAACGTTGCACTCTTTCTATAAGTTATAAATAGCTTGTAAGATAACGTTAAAGGATTAGTTCACTTTTTAAAAAAAACTTTTGCTGATAATTTACTCACCCCCATGTCATCCAAGATTATTTTAT
>NW_027508739.1:820000-832500 GCF_051911475.1 Siphateles boraxobius
GAATAAAGTAGCCTATTTTCTTTTTCTCTTAGTTGTTGTCAAATGTTAGGTTAGATTTTGCTTTTTAGTTTAATGTTTTCGGTTGATTTAATTACTAATTGAGATTCGCCATTTATGTGTTTGCTATCTCATCGAAAAATAATTGTCAAATGATGTTGTTGTTTTTTACAGTGAGATCCACCGGTTGATTTTCGTTTGAATCGTCGTTTAAACGCGTTTGCTCGGCAGTGCACGTGCTGCGTAGCCTATTCCGTGTTATTTGTTGAAGCCTAGTTAACCTGCCTATTGTTTATTATTGTTATCTTCCTACCAAGACTGTAGCAAACGTTGAGAAGCCTGTGGTTCTAACTTGTTACCTCATGTTGTAGGTCTACGCCCATACATTTGTTTTACCCTGTGATTTACAAATGTTTGAATCAGTTCAGAAGAATCGACTCAAAAGAAGTCGCGATCACGCTAGACTTCATTCAAACACATTTGAACGCGCAACGCTGGAGACGAATCAGTGAGTCGGTTCATTGAATCAATTGAATCGATTCTCTAAAACAAATCAAATGTTTCCCCGCTACTATGGCGAAGGCCACTATTTCTGGCTATAGTAGGTTTGGTAAATTCCCCGCCCCGTGCTTCAGTGCAGCAGAGACGGGGAGGGAGTCAGTGCGCATCGGTCACTCCCAGCGCAGTGTGTCCAGCCTCTCTCTCGCTCATTGCGCGCTGCGGACTCCAAACGCGGTGAAGTTTACCACGCATTCTTTTATCGGTAAGTGCAAAATAACCATGTATTTAATCATCAGATGTTTCATTGGGAACACACAGGCTGAAATGCGTTTTCTTAGACCGCGTTTGCCGCAATACTAACAGTGATTTTCCCATAAATACGTGGGTGGTGATGGAGCCCAAATGAGAGGAGTTTGCGTCAATGATACAAATCCAGGTGTATTAAATGCTTAAAGGCATTTATATGTACGAATAATTGTTTAAGATGTATTATATGTGATATAAAAACCAGGATTGATGCTGTTATATGTGCGTAATCGATAGTGGGAATCTTAGGAATAACGGTACAGGAGAATATGGATGCAAACAGGCGTGGTCAGATGGCTGGAGTTTTGCCTTATCCAAATCGCAAACAACCATTTGCATAACCAGTGGGTTACTGTAATCAGGAAAATGACTGTACGGCTGTGATCTAGCAGTTTGTGATGCGCTAACTCGTCATCTTATGATATAAATGAGGAAATCTGGTATGTTATTCTCGGTGACCTGAAATGGATGTTGATCCGGTGCCCATCATCTCCACTGCGGTACTCCAAAGAGAAATCACCATTTCACACGTTACTGTTGTATGACAGAACCGCAGCGGGTTACTATAATATCCTTCAGTCGATCTCACGGGTCTGTGTTTTTAAACTTCAGGCGTCGCGTCGTCTGGATGCTGTTAGCGTCTGTTTGCGAACGATAATCAGAGACTTTCAGACATCAGACTATGCGTGACATTTCCAGAGGTTGTGTTTGTAAATGATTCAGATAATCGCCGCAGGGCTTTGTTTTATAAGGGCCTACGGAGAGCGTTTATTGGTCATGCTGCAGCACTAATGCGGCCTTTGCGTGATCATCCTCCGCATAAATCGCACTAACAAATAAAATATATTCGCGGACTGTTGCGGTTACGCACTTACCACATTAGCGCTTAATGGGAAACATCGGACTCCAGTGCAGCAAAACAGTCGGTCATGATGTCATAATGGCACGCATGTAACGCACCGCAAGTGTTTGTGATGTCATAAAGGCATACACATGTGTCTAGTGCAATTTGGAATGGATATACTCTGCTTTTAAAAGCATGCGCAAAGATTAACATTTTAATGGCCTACTTACATTGCATGACTCAACAAGTGTATCCAGTCTCATTGCAGATATTAAAATGGTTATTTTGCATATGTACTCCAATATTTGTATCACTTCTTAGCATAAATGTTGAGTCAAGAAAAGGTTAAAAGGCACATACATTGGAAAGTTAAGACTAGTGCATTACATTTGACACATTTTGATGAGTTCTGACTTTCACATACTATAATTGCACATACTTTCACATACTATACACAATTTCACACTCTGATGTTCACATAGTACGCGCAAAGAAGTATGATAATATGCCAACATAGCGTAGCGTGCCATGCAGTCCCCATAGTGATTGTGTCCTGTCCCCAGCAGCAGCATTCAGTGGAGATGGAGGAGTGTATTGTGTATTCTGACAGCAGGATGCTTCATTGGTTTAATGGTGGGAGGCGTGAGGGGATTTAGAGGTGTTAAAGAAGACCTGAAACTTGCAAATTCGCTGGAATTTAAAGCAGCTCCAGATGGTTTTGCTCAACAAGAGCGTGGGCACCCTGGAGTGATGGTGCTCAGATATTCCATTTGTTTTTACACCAGAGCCACACCTACTATATATTTAACTATTATCCTGGACACATTGGGTGACGGTTTGCACCTGGATATCTGATCGGAGACGTTTTTATACATATATATTCCTAAAAAATAAAAAGCAATGCCTTTTTGGTTAACCAAAGAACCTTTCAGTGAACAGGTTTTAAAATAACTTTTTTTTCTTAGTGTAAAGAACATTTAAAAAATTTTGAAAGACCCTTTTTCCACTATAAATAACCTTTTGTGCAATGCAAATAAAGAACATGTTGGCATTATTCCTCAGATAAGCTTTGACTAAATGACCTTATGCATAGTGCATTTGTGATCCGCTGGTGTGAAAGAGATCTGGTGTGAAACTATTTCTCATTGCAGTCCGAGAACTCATTCTCCACACTGGTGTGAAATGGCCTCTCATTTGATGATTCAGTCAACACCATGTTGCTTTTTGGTGTTTGGAAGACGAATTTCTTTTTCATTTCATCTCTAATTAATATTTACCCCTTCCCTTTTATAGTTTTCATCAAGCTTTGGCATGTGATTGCGTCAGTTTTATCAGTAAAAGCTTTGGTTCTGGTTGGGCTCTGAGAGGTCTTGGCAGGTTTTCTGAGTGAGAGCTTGGCACAGAAAATGCACTCAGCATTATTTTTTTCCTTCCCTTGATGCATCAGCTTTATGCACAGGCCTATTTGCTCTAGAAGACGCCCTCAGATTGCTTTACATCCAGCATTGCAGTTTGGCATTAAAGAAACTCTACACAAGTGCATGAGCGCAGATGCTTTGGATCTCGATTTATGCAATGTTTTAGACCAGCATTCATAAGCATGCATTGCCGCAAGGAGTTTTATTGTAGGTGTTGTCTTCTACGGTCAGTTTTTCTTGGCTAGTTTTCTTTCAGGTCAGCATGGCACAGAAACAGCTTGAAGGGAATCTTGTTGAGCGAGGTTAGATAAAATTTAGATGTTTGTAGTTGTAAACGCATGTACAGTTGGTTGATTGGGACATTTTTTGCAATGTGTGTGTGGTCAATCAATCACATCAAGCGTGTTTCTGGCCTCTTTGAGTAATGAAACCTTGATTTGCATGGAACTGCAGGAGTGTGTTTGAGTTTGTTCGATTGCTTATCATTAAACATGTGTGCATGTGTTCTTGTATAAGTCAAATTCCAACCTCTTTCCTGCACTTTTGAATTGTTTGATTGTCTTCAAAGCAAGTGCTGGGTTTGCAGCCAAAGTAAGCAGTAAAAGTAAATCCTGTCGATATTTCCATCATGCGAATGGCTTTTGGTGCGTCTGTCCAATAACAACAGCAGAGTTTCCCGCCGACACTTCCGAACAAAATGTAGTTCCCACTCAAGAGCAGCGAAGCGTGCCGCGACACAATATCCCTGTTGCCGTCTTTATAAACGCATACCTGCTGTACGACAAGGGTGAATTAATTTCACAGCACAGAGAGTGTTACAGTAGGACAGGTGCTGGGGCTCGATGCTCTGTGTGTGTGTGTGTGTGTGTGTGGGGGGGGGGACCAGCTGTCATGACAGGGGACAACAGGTGAGGGACACATGGTCCCTATGGGTGGCCCCTAGAATGAGCGTATTGGATGTGTTAGGACTGGAGGATATGGATAGAAAAAAAGTTCTACTAATTATATTAAAATATAATTATTATTTATTAAATAATATATAATTATACAATATTTACTATGCATTTGTTAAATTATATTTATTATATTTATTAAAATGTTTTCAACCTTTTGGGGCCATTTGATATAGGTTTAAATATATACGCATTTGCTGTAAAATTATTTAAAAGTTAGATTTTTTTCTAATCACAATTTAATGCAAAAAATAAAAAATATTTTCTTTTTTATTCAAAATAATTTCGCAAGCTATTAAATGCAAAATGTTTCATTCAAAAATTAAAACGCACTTGATATAGATTTTAATACATATGTATTTGCTCTAAAATTATTGAAAATTTTGAATCAATTTTTTTTCAATCAAAATAACCAATTCAAAATGTTAAATGCAAAAAAAAGTAAAATGCAGGAAAGTGTAGTTATAAATAATGAAGGCATATTTTTTTCCACAAATTGAACACGAGGAAATATTATATAATTTATTTTTTATTAGTAAAGCACTTGCCGCATTCACCATATTGGTTTATTTTAATAAATAGGCCTATTATTGGATATTTAGTCATTTTATGTCACCGAGCCCAAATGCAGGGTATGTTTTGGCCTTTTTAAAGTCATAATGAAACGGAAGTATATTTTCCATATTGTGACATTATGTACATCAGAGTGTATTATTATTCTGTGTATCGGTGTTTGATTGGATATTGAGATGTGGGTGTGGCTCCCAAAACTGAATCCAGACAAAATCCCTTTAGAGGTGTTGTATGTAATTTTTTGACTGTCCTAAAGTATAAAAATACCATAATATGTTTGCAGAGATTTAGGAAACTTACTACAGCCAGTAAATCTATTTTGAAATGTGTTTTGTTTTGGTCAGTGTGACTCCGCCCACTTTGCCAATTTACCCAATAGTATTTCGACACTCCGGGTTGCCAGTTAGTGGATAACACCGCGATTGAAGCCAGCAAACAAACTCTACTCGACCTAAAAAGCCTCGGTATCCATCTATAAAGTTGATATTAAAACACGGATAAATCAACTTACAGTGTATGTCTCGTCACCTTTATTGTCATTTGCACTCGTTCCTGTTGCACGTCCTCAATCTGGCAACCCGAGTCTTTGAATATCTGAAGTGTTTGATACAGATGAGCGTGAGTTTAAGTGGACTAAACGATTGGAAAAGACTGACCTTTCACTGGAAGATCCAGTTTTTAAGTGTCTTATAGAAGGACCCCTCCACATCATCGCTGTGTTTCTACAGCTGCTTCTCCTCGGGCCGCCTGGAATTTAATTTACGCTTTTATTTTAGGGCCTGAGAGCCACTAACTCAATAGAGGCGGAGACACTGAAAGACATTTGTCTGCCTGCATGGTTGCTTTGATTCTAACTGGTTTGAGCCACTCTAAAGAAAAAGAAACTAATTGCAAAGTCCAGTCGCGTCTCTAAATGTTGCATTATTACAGATCCTAACATAATAATCAGAAGGGTTTTGTTGTGAACAAACACGCCCAGCGCAATTTGACAAAGGCGTGTGTCAGAACATTCTGTACGAGCTTAGATCACGTCTTTATAGGGTAATTTCCACAATATTCTTCTACATTATTTTCTCTTTTCTCCCCTCTGGTAAAAGGCTCAGGATGATTCATACACACACAACAAGATTCAGGAATAGTTTTTACATCAATGCCGTAAGACTCTTCAACTCTAATGTTTAATCAACACTAATGTTAGTATTATTAGGTAAGAATACTGGACAATCATAAGATTCTCTTTTATTTTATGACACTTATTGGCTTATTATTTTTGTCACTGATTATCTTATTGCTAAATGATTTAGCAATAATTTGGTAATTTGTGTATATATGTTTATTACATGGCTTGGTTGAATTCTAATGCAGAATGCGGTCTGTTATTTCTTGATAACAGACCGCTAAGTATAACACACCGTTGCCATGGAAAACAGAGCGTTGCCATGGATTCTAACCGTAGAGACGGAACGGACTATTTTCTTTAGCGGAAGCAATACAATCGTTTTTAAATCAATAAACTCCGTTTTAAATCAATATTTTGTGTCAAATTATTGATTTATTTGGTAGGTAGCCATGTAATAAGCGGTATAATGTAGAGCGAGGCGGTTGTTATAGCGAATACAACCCCGACAGGCTGATTACAACCCCGACGCGAAGCGGAGGGATACACAAGGGATACATTATCTCTTACATATTTGTTTTGTTTATATAGCAGTGAGGTTTATTGTATTTGGTCTGTCTATAGTTTTTCATTGTACCTGGTAACTTGCACACATGACCATAATAACTGACTTCATGAGATTTAGCGTGAGCAAGAGATCCACAGTCACAGATATAACTACCCGTTGCATCAGATCAGAAGGGAATCGGATGTTTCCGGTATGATCGAGTGTTGGCGTGGTCTCGGGCGGGCGATGGCTGATGTGCTCGGAGAAAACACAGATTGAATCGGAGGAAATGAGGAAAGTCCTGCGGGACTGGGTGAGGTCTGCAGTCAGTCCTGGACTCTTCTCTCCTGTTGCTCCTCCTCTTGTTATTTGATCCCTTCGCTCTCGCTCTCTGTTGGCTGATGTGCTGCAGGATCACGAGACGATTAGAGAAGCATCTCCATCTCAAAGCTTTTACAAGCCATTGACTTTCATGGCCCCCAGAATATTTACACTCTTTTTCAAAAGTTTGGGGTCGGTAAGATTTTTAATGTTTTTAAAAGAAGTCTCTTCTTCACAAGGCTGCATTTATTTGATTAAAAATACAAAACAAACCCAGGCATATTGTGAAATATTAATTTAAATGTAAATCAGCTGTTTTCTATGTGAATATATAGTAAAGTGTAATTTATTCCTGTGATCAAAGCTGAATTTTCAGCATCATTACTCCAGTCTTCAGTGTCACATGATCCTTCAGAAATCACTATAATATGATGATTTGATGCTCAAGAAACATTTATGATTATTATCACAGTTGAAAACAGTCGTGCTGCTTCATATTTTTGTGCAAACCGTGATTCATTTTTTTCTGGATTCTTTGAAAGTTCAAGAGAAAAGCATTTAATTAAAAAAGAAATATTTTGCATTATTATAAATGTCTTTACTGTCACTTTTGATCAATTTAAAGGGTTAGTTCACCCAAAAATGAAAATGATGTAATTAATGACTCACCCTCATGTCGTTCCAAGCCCGTAAGACCTCCGTTCATCTTCAGAACACAGTTTAAGATATTCTAGATTTAGTCCGAGAGTTTTCTGTCCCTCCATTGAAAATCTATGTATGGTATACTGTCCTTGTCCAGAAAGGCAATAAAGACATCATCAAAGTAGTCCATGTGACATCAGTGGATTAGTTAGAATTTTTTGAAGCTTCGGAAATACATTTTGTTCCAAAAAATAACAAAAACGGCGACTTTATTCAGCATTGTATTCTCTTCCGGTTCTGTTGGGGATCCGCGTTCACGAGGCCAGTGACGCTGCTGACGTAAGACGCTGCTGACGTGTATCTGGTGCGTCCGTGTATTCGGGTTCAAATAAATATGTCTGGTTAAAAAAAAATGCAAGTCTTCCCCTGTGTGGAAATCCTTAGACATGTTTGCAAAGATTGTTTTGTTTACAGCGTGCGTCTCCCTCAGACTGTAAACGAAGCTCGGGCGCACCAGACACACGTCAGCAGCGTCACTGAACGCGGATCCCCAACAGAACCGGAAGAGAATACAATGCTGAATAAAGTCGTCGTTTTTGTTATTTTTGGAACAAAATGTATTTCCGATGCTTCAAAAAATTCTAACTAACCCACTGATGTCACATGAACTACTTTTATGATGTCTTTATTGTCTTTCTGGACAAGGACAGTATACCGCACATAGATTTTCAATGGAGGGACAGAAAACTCTCGGACTAAATCCTAAATATCTTAAACTGTGTTCTGAAGATGAACGGAGGTGTTACGGGCTTGGAGCGACATGAGGGTGAGTCATTAATGACATCAATTTCATTTATGGGTGAACTAACCCTTTAATGCGTCCTTTCTGAAGAAAAGTATTAATTTCTTTAAAAAAATCAACAACAAAAAAATCGTATTGACACCAAACTTTTGAACGGTAATGTACCTGTATGAATATCCGAGAGTAAATCGATGAGAAAATTGTGTTTTTGTTAAAGTCTTCATCCGGATGAGATTCAGAGTGATGATCTAGAGTCGATCGAGTCCATCAAAAATGTTTAGATTTATATTAGATTTTAGATTTAGGCGGTTTAATGTTTAATGATCGCGTTATTTTACATGTGTGTCAGCAATGCTTCTATTCTATATATATTGAATTAAATGGCATTTAGTTACTTTTTGGGAACGAAAAATGTTTGAGTTCATAGTGAGCTCTTGTCTTTGTATCTGAAAAACGACGAAACAGAAGAATTTAATCGCATTATCTAAAAGAAAAGTAATGTGTTAATATGTAACAAGACATGGTTATTTTTCTCTTTTTTGTGGGTGTTCGCATTTATCATTAAATTTACTAAATAAACGTATGATTATGATTAATAAACATGATCAATAAATCGGTTTATATGTTTTTTTTAATGTATTTTATTGAATAGTTTTTTGAGTAGTTGTTTTTTAGCAAATCGTACCAATTTATCTTTTGGTAAATTTGTGATTTTTTCAAAGTCGTAATCCTTAATTTTTCAATAAACATCATATGTTTTCATATTTCATATTCAGAAGGACATTCATTAGTCAACCAGAGTTGGAACCCTGATTAATAATTTTTGCAAACACTAATCATCAAAACCTTTTAGCGCTGAAAAATGTGCGCCATTTTGAAACAGTCTGTTTCTTGTCCACGATCTTCTGCTGATTTGTCTCCGGCGGTTTCCAGCTGCACATTCCAGGCTAGTGTCCAGTTATTGATCCGTCCACTGTTTTTTCCATGAACTGTTCTCCCAGCCGGTCTCACGTTCAAGGTTGAACAGCTGTGCTGTTGTGGGTCACGACCCTGACCTGCACCTTATTCAAATCCCAATCCTGATCCCAGAGCTTTTGAGGGATAAAGCGCGGCTGGAGCGAAGAGAGTGAAACTAGTAAAGCTTATTCTTAATTTATCTGCAACTGTGCCACAATGTATATGGTATAAAGCTGTCAGTGAATTAGGCTAGTCAAAAACAATGCTATATTATTCCGTTTTACAAAGTCTTTGTTTTAGGGCTCTATTAGAACGTGAATATAAACTTGAATATTTCCCTCATATTCTCCATTGTTGCGGCTCCTCTCTTCCCAGTCTGTCAGTACGCTCTGTTTACTTCCTGTCTCTATGAAGCCCCTCCTTCAGAAAAGCACACTGTGCTCTGATTGGTCGGCTGGATCAGTGTGTTGTGATTGGTTGAACGCTTTGAGTGTGTTTGAGAAATGTCCCGCCTCTTACCGCCAGTTTAACACACTACTAACTAACTCAACCAGGCCCCGCCCCTTTATTCTGCACATGCCATGGGTGGCATTTTAACTAATGTATTATGGTGCGTTCAAGTCCTACTGGGAAGTTCGTGCTTACGAGGTGGGAAGTCGTGTTTATGACGGCATGTGCGTTCAAGTCACTTTCGTCGGAGTAAGATGGCGGTGTACTTTCTCTTAATTAATTACACAAAAATAGAGAAAGTTTCTTAAACTCTAGTTCTGGAAAATGAAGATCAAAGAAATGTGCATCAGGCGTGCTTTGGTTTTTTATGTTTTCATTTATGAAGCTGCTGTAGACTATATCGTTACATATTACATTGTTATATTATAATGCCATCATATTCTGTGCAGAAAAGTCTAGCAATATCACTGCTAAATACCTTTCAGTATTGTGTATTCTGCCATGTTTCTCAGTGACAACTCGTAAAGATCGGGGCTTAAAGAAAGTCCCGAGCCTCCCACTCGTATTTATGAAATTGTGGTGTCGTTCATGTGCGCTCAACTCGTAAGATCTTTACGAAATGACTTGAATGCATTATAAGTCAATAATATTGTCCCTTAAAACTCATCTTTAATAATCAAAATGATATATTTAACATTTTTCCTGTGAAAATAGTTTCTTCATGCCTTAAAATATCTTGAATGTAATTCGACACCCTTGCTTCATGAATATGCAAATTAGCCCCCGCCTCCACTCACTCACAGCGGCTCGATTACCTGATCCACTCGCTCAACTGTAGTAAACGCGACACAATTGCAAGTAAAAATATTGGTTTATTTCAGCCAAATATGTTTGAACCAGAAACTGATTCAGAAGAAGAGGAATACAGGATCGTCTACAAGATCATGAATCATGATGCGTTTTATACAATGTCAGACACATTGATATGATTAGCCTTTAGCTCGACTACGTTATCAAACAGCTAATAATGTGTTGCTAATGTCACACACACATGTTCCCGTTCACCATCTCAGAGTCATAGCAGAGTCTACACATCAGCAGCAAACACCAGAGTCAGTGGAGAAAAGCCACGCCCCCTCGTGACGGGATTGGTCACATGTTTGTGCTCGTAGGAAACAGGGACGATTTAAAACTGCGTCTTTAAAACTGTTTTAGGGGTGTAACGATACACAAAATTGACAGTTCAGTTTTCCCACGGTTTTACACAGTTGTCATTTTCATGAAAGATATTTTAAACATACATTAAATAATCAAGATATCATTAACAGGTTAAGTAAAATATAATATATAGGCTAACATGGTGCATTTATTTAGTGCAAGAGTTCATTTATAGGAACCAAAGTTGTGGACACTGAATCACTTGCCTGTTGAGGTAAATATAATGCAAGTGACAAGCTATGCAGTTTTATTGACGTCTTTCCGCTGCTGAAACACTGATTGAGCGATTACACGAGTTATGATGCCTTTCAGTAAGTATACTGCATCTGTCAACATACCTTCAGGTGTCCATTCTGTAACTGAGGAAGAGATGATCGCGTGATAAGACTTGAGGTCCATTGAGCCGGGCAGGGGGGGGGGGGATGGGCGGGTTCGGTACGCAATGAGAGTATCGCGATTCGAATCGTGTGTTCTGTATCGCGGTTTTTTGGTTCGGTTCGAATATCGTTTCACTCCTAGTTTTTAGTAGTTTTAAGGAGAAAATACTCTACGATGGCGCTGTTGACTGATTAATTTGCGCATGGTTCGTCTTAAAAGCACCACAACAACATTAAAAACTTAATTTGCACCACAGGGGGTCTCAAATTGAACCTTATTGTAAAACTTTACTGATTAAAAGTCTTCAATGTTGTGATAAGGAGTTGTTTGTGGTGTTCCTCAAACGTCCTGTGACCATTCAGAGATTTCTAATCACATAAAACCAGTGATAAAAGACTGAGAGACTCAGCAGACCGAACGCAGCTGTTGGCAGGACACCAAACAGACTCTCTCTCTCTGTCTCTCTCTCTCTCTCTCTCTCTCTCTCTCTCTCTCTCTCTCTCTCTCTCTCTCTCTCTCTGTGTGTCTCTCTCTCTCTCTCTCTCTCTCTCTCTGTCTCTCTCTCTGTCTCTCTCTCTCTCTCTCTCTCTCTCTCTGTCTCTCTCTCTCTGTCTCTCTCTCTCTCTCTCTCTCTCTCTCTCTCTCTCTCTCTCTCTCTCTCTCTCTCTCTCTCTCTCTCTCTCTCTCTCTCTCTCTGGATCAATCCCAGCACACATTGCAGCTCGTCCCTGGGCGGCCGCTCTCTCCTGGCTGAACCCGAACCATGATCATGATCTCATCTCCAACACAGATGTGCAGAAACGTCATAACTAAAATATATTTTATTAAATTATATTTTTTATTTTTTATAATATTTATAGTTCTTATATATATATATATATATATATATATATATATATATATATATATATATATATATATATATATATATATATATATATACATAGTCTATATTCTTAAATATTATGTTTATTTATTAATTAACAGTTTATTTATGTTTTATTTTTTGGTGACAGTAAAAATAGAGCGATAAAATTCAAATAAAATTTATTTGGTTTTGGGACATTTTTTTTAGTTCATAGTGAGATTTTGCCTTTTTTCTCAAGAGAAATAATAAACTAATTTAATCATTATTAAAATTACATCTAGAAGAAATAATTGAGAGATTAAATAATTTTTTTCTTTTTTTTCTTATTCATATTTATGTATTTTAAAATATTATATTTACTAACATTTTAAAAACACAGTAAAAGTATATTCATGTTGAATACCAGCTCAGATCATTTCTAGTTTGTAATGAGATCTTGCCTTTTTATCAGAACATTTATTTAAGCATTACTACATTCCATCTAGAATAAATAATTGAGATATTACAGACATTCACTCATTCATCTCAATGTTTCTGATGCATAAATATCAGAACTGTTTGGAAAACCCTTTAATAATCGTTTGCATGTGTGCGTGTTCATTGCATCC
>NW_027508739.1:837500-852500 GCF_051911475.1 Siphateles boraxobius
ACGGACCAATGAGGTGAAACACAATGAGTGGCTGTAATCACACCACATTCCTTCTGGACTTTAAAGGAATAGTTCATATATCATGTCAGTAATTACTCGCCATCATGTCGTTCCAAACCTGTAAGACTTTCGTTCATCTTCGGATCGTTTTGATGAAATCAGTAATTTCTGTCCCTCCATTAAAAGCTACGCAACTAAAGTTCATAAAGAGATCGTAAAACGAATCCATATAAATTGAGTTTTAAATCTGAATAAACAGATTTAATTTAGACTTTTTTATTTATAGATAGTTAGATAGAGTGACAGATAGATAGATAGATAGATAGATAGATAGATAGATAGATAGATAGATAGATAGATAGATAGATAGATAGATAGATAGATAGATAGATAGATAGATAGATGTAAATAATCAATTAATAATTCAAAATTAATAAAAATGTTTAGAAAATAAATAACTAAATATTTACTTTCGGTATATATTTACTATATACATTATATTTATTTATTTTTAAAATTTCTTATAATTTTATTTATTTTGATACATGTATAAATTATACAAATATATGCAAAATATAATTTCTTTCGTTTAATTTTGGCATTAGATATGACCCAAACATGTTCTTAAAATATTCTTGCCATCACAGGAATAAATTACGTTTGAAAATATATAGAAAACATTTACTTTAAATTGTAATAATGTTTTAATAAATAAGTGCCACATTGGTGAAAAGAAGAGACTTCTTTAAAAAAAATAATAATAATAATAATTCTTAATTATTACAAACTTTTTACCACTCGTTTAGAAAATAAATAAATATATTTAATATATTAAATGTATTATTCTCTTATAATTGTGAACATATTTATGCAATAAATCATTTCTTTGGCCTCAGGCACCTGGACATGTTCTCGAAGCGTTTAGTGAGATCTGCTGAATAACATCTCATGAGTAGTTCGATTCATAGACATATTTTAGGTTTGCTGGGAAACCTTGCTCTCTGGTTTCGATCGAAGTCACAATGATCTGCTATTCTGGCAGGACCAGGAAGTGATGTCATAATGGAGCTCATTCTCTGGCCAGTGGGACATTCTGATCTAATGACATAGAGCGATCGTTGGGCTCTGTGTGTCTGCTGGGTCAAAAGATGGACCAGTTAACACCAATCAATCTTACTCACTAACAGACACTAATGAGTCTCTATAGCAGACGCAGTATGGCAAGCCCTTTTAACATTTAATCATTTAAACCTAGTCTCTTTTTTTTTTAGATACTAGTATCTATTCCATTAAATACTAGTACTTATTCATTAGCTAGTGCTTATTCTTTAGGTACTAGTGCCTTTTTAAAGATACTAATACTTATTCATTAGATAGTGCCTATTAAATTGGTACTAGTACTTATTCATTAGATACTAGTACTTATTATTACATACTAGTACTTATTCATTAGATACTAGTACTTATTATTACATACTAGTACTTATTCATTAGATACT
The DNA here is from genome assembly GCF_051911475.1 of Siphateles boraxobius. Classification (NCBI taxonomy): domain Eukaryota; kingdom Metazoa; phylum Chordata; class Actinopteri; order Cypriniformes; family Leuciscidae; genus Siphateles; species Siphateles boraxobius. The sequence continues at coordinate 839,000 of NW_027508739.1, forward strand.
AGTGCCTATTAAATAGATACTAGTACTTATTCATTAGATACTAGTGCCTATTAAATAGATACTAGTACTTATTCATTAGATACTAGTACTTATTATTACATACTAGTACTTATTCATTAGATACTAGTGCCTATTAAATAGATACTAGTACTTATTCATTAGATACTAGTACTTATTATTACATACTAGTACTTATTCATTAGATACTAGTACTTATTACATACTAGTACTTATTCATTAGATACTAGTGCCTATTAAATAGATACTAGTACTTATTCATTTGATACTAGTGCCTATTAAATAGATACTAGTACTTATTCATTAGATACTAGTAGCGGTGCAATGATACGCTCATGTCACGATCCGATACATATCACGATACTCGATACACGATACGATATTATTGCGATACTCCAAGACATATGATAAAAGGTTAACAAAAAATTAACTGTTGATTAAAATGCTAAATTTGATACATTGTGTGTGTAAATGAATAGACTTGGACTCTGGAAACCCAAATACAGGAAAATAGAGACACCAGAATAACAACATTCATGATTCTGAAGCTGAACATACCAGGGGCGTAGAATTTAGTAGGGACGCTAGGGACGTGTCCCTACCAATATCCAGTGACACTGATTTGTCCCTAGCAATAATTTCGATCAAAAATGCAAATATTTTTATATATAACCACTGTAGCCAGTGTGTTTTGCGTAGTTCTTATTTTATTTAACCAGGAAACATCTAATTTAGATAAAAATCTATTATAAGAGCGTTCTGAGAAAATTGCGCAAATCCTGGAACACAAACGGTAAATAGATCTGAGTCCCGCCTCCTGAACACACATCGCTAAACTGATTGGCTTTGTGTTTTCTTTCTAACTTGTGAGAGGCTGTAGCTACATTTGATTGTGCGAAGCGGCAATGCACCTCGAAGGAAACCTCCTCGATGCGGTAAACTAGGGAGTAATCTACAGTTTTTGATTTTGATTTGATTTATTCAACAATGATAACAAACACATATACAAACTTGCCGGAGGCGATTCATATACATTTCCATACAATTGTTGAGGATAAAAAACACAATAAAGCCACAGGCTTATTTCCATTGTGGTCCTCTACATGCATAAAATGAGCGAACAGTTCCAGTGGGAATAAAACCAAAACAAGCAACTCATACCCTACAAATTCATATGGCATCTCAAATGGAAAGCCATTTTTTAACTTCTCTTTTAAAGGGCCCTGCTTCTTGTATTTGCTTTAAATTATCTGGCAATCCATTCCAAGCAATTGCACTCGAATACAAAAACGAATTCCTCCCAACTACACTTTTAAACCGGTACAGATATATATTATTCATCCTTGCCCTTGTAGAAATACAGTGAACATCTCTCACAAAATCATAATAGTCAAGCAAGTATTTAGGAACAGCCCTCTGAATTATTTTATGCACCATCTTGATTTTAATAAAAATTACTCTTTTATCCACTTTTAAAATTCCCAATTCTTTGAAATGGTTATCATTTAGATGCATACGAGGATGTGATCCCAAAATAATTCTACACAACCTGTTCTGAGCAGTCTGTAATTTATTTTTGACATGTTTTTTAGAGCCACTATACCAAAAAGTTGCTGCATAGTCGAAATGTGGCTGCACTAATGCAACAGCTAACTTTGTCATTGTTTGTTTATCTAAATAAGCAGCCTGTCGAGCTAAAAATTTTATTCGATTATTTATTTTCGATAAAGCAGCAGCCGCCATGCTATCCCCAGTCATTTTATTATCAAAAATACATCCTAAAAGTTTCACTTCTTGTTTAAAAGAAAAATGCTCATCTCCCACCCTTATTTCTAAATTTGGACATTTCTTCAATTTTGCAGTTGAACCGAATAAGATAGCCTCAGTTTTCCCTAAATGTAAAAATAGCTTATTTTTAAAGCACCAATTAGACACTTCTACTATTTCTCTTTTTAACTTGTTTTCTATTGTTTCTTTATTTTCATCAGTAACTATTATTACGGCATCGTCAGCATATAATGATAAGTGGCTCGAACAGGCCATCTTTAAATCATTTATATAAATTAAAAAAAGTAAGGGCCCCAATACACTACCTTGTGGTACTCCACAAGAGATCGGCAAAAATTCTGAGCACTTTCCATTTATATCGACCATTTGACACCTATTCGTAAGATAGGATTTGACCCATTTACATGAATTAGAATCAAATCCCATAGCATTTAATTTTAACAGCAGAATATTATGGTCGACTGTGTCAAAGGCTTTTCGTAAATCAAGCAAGACCATCCCACTTAGTTTACCTTTATCTATTCCTTTCTTTATATAATCCGTCAAATATAGAATAGTTGTCTCTGTGGAATGTAACTTTCTAAAACCAGACTGAAATTCATATAAAATATTAAAGTTGGAAATATATTCCTCAATTTGGTCAAATAATATCTTTCTGTCCACAAACATACGGGGCAAATCGCGTCAAATGATTCGGGGACAGCTCCGTTTTTACAATATAATGTGTGACAATCGCAGGATAAGTGGCAAACATGTCGTTAGTGTTAGTGTGTGTGTGTGTGTGTGTGTGTGTGTGTGTGTGTGTGTGTGTGTGTGTGTGTGTGTGTGTGTGTGTGTGTGTGTGTGTGTGTGTGTTTGTGCGCGCGCGCGCAAAGAGCACTGAAAACATCACGGAGTAAACATCACTTAAATATCATAATAATGATCAGTTTTCCAAAAAAGGAAGAAAATAAAGAAAATACCCAGAAGGACGGGATTTTCGTATATTGCCATTTTTGTAGGGACAAAGACAAAATGTCCACACAAAGATGGCAATTTCCGAAATCCTTGTGGGGATTTTTTTTTTTTTGAAAACAGCCATAAAAGATACTAAGTTTTTTTTTTGTTGAAAATGCAGAAAGTTATCTGTGCTAGGGTTAGTGTAGGGGGAAAGAATACACTTTGTACAGTATAAATCATTACGACTATGGAAAGTCCACATTAAACATGAAAACACAAAATTGTTTGGTCTGTTGAAATGAGAAGTCTGTTTGATCAAGTTGAAACCCTTGTCATCCCAGTCTCAGCTGAAGCTGAAATAAGTTTCATTGCTCTTAGGAGACTGAAAACATGGTTCAGAACAATGGCACAAGTTGTTGTGTGTCATGTCCAACAGGACAAACTGGACAGTAAGGATGTGAAAACAAATATGCTAAAAGTTAATTTCTGTTAACGGGATAGTTTCCTTAAAAAGTGAAAATTCTGTCATCATTAAGTTGTTTCAGACCAGTTTCTTTCTTCTGCTGACCACAAAAAAAGTTATTTTGAAGAATGTTGGTAACTAGACAGTTCATGGGCCCCATTGACTTCCATAGTATTTTTTTTTTCTTACTATGGAAGTCAATGGGGTCCATCAACTGTCTGGTTACCAACATTCTTCAAAATATCTTCCTTATTGTTCAGTAGAAGGAAATTTATAAGGGTTTAAAACAACTTGTGGGAGAGACAGAATTTTCAAGTGGGTGAACTATTCCCTTAACTATCCCTTTAATGACAGATGCAGACATGTGTTTGGCTTCTTCAAAAAGCAAGGAACAAGACCGCATTGCACTATGAACGGAGGAAAGTTCAGTCTCTGTTAAACTCCCTTCTTGTCTTTAATAGTTGTCCTAACATTACAGAATTCATTAACGTATTGTTAAGGTCAATATAGACTAAAAACCTTAATATTATCCTATTAATTTCCTGATTCCTCAGCTTCTGGGAATGTCCCCTCCAATCTCAAAACCAAACCTACGCCCTTGGAACATACAGAATTATTTTAGACGAATATGCTTGTGCTCTGTCACTGACTAGATATATTTGAAATAATGTAGCATATTTAACTGGTAACATCAGAAATGTGTCATTATCAGGACCCACAAATATTCCCCCATTGCATTATTATACATTATATTCAACATTATATATAGTAGTTTAATGTAGTACTGACACTAAAACTCTAATGCACAGTAATTTTCATTTTGGGTGAACTATACACAATACATATTGTTGCATTTTTGTATTGCGATATATTGTGACACGATATATTGTTACACCCCTAAATACTAGTACTGATTTCGATAGTGAATAAGCACTAGTATCTGATAAATGAGGACTAGTATTTAATGAATAAGTACTAGTATCTTTAAAGTAGGTTTAAATGATTAAATGTTAAGACGGCTTGCCATAGACACAGAGCTATACATGAAGGTGGAGCAGCTCAGATCATGTGATCTCGAATTAATGTTTGAGTTCATACATTGTTGAGATCTCTTCTGAGATTACTGGGAGTTTTGCTAACACTTTATTTTACAGTGTCTTTGTTACATATGTTACATTACCATATCAGTAAATTATGCATAATTACATGCAACTAACCCTCAACCAAATCCTAATCCTAACACTATAGTAAGTACATCCAGTTGCTTTAATATTACTCAGTACTTAAATATATAATTACCCTTTTCTTAGGAAGAGTTTAAGAAATAATTTTTTCTTAGAAAAGCCCCATGCATTTTCTTACCGGAACAAACAATGCTTTTAGAGAGATGTGGTCTGTATCTGAGTGTTTTCTCTGCTGGTTAGTGTCTGTAAATGGAGCGAGTCGAGGTTACGCTGCTTATCTGGATCATTTCTGCACGTTACACATGTTTCTGAGACCACATCTGTCGTTTATTTCAAGAAGAACGAAACAATACATAATAACAAGCTCTTTAGGATCGGTGCCTTTGTAAACAGAACAAACCAATTTGTCGACGTGAAACACACACGCTATGACTGCTCACATCCACTGTTCAGCTTTTTAATTACAATGAGTTATGTTTTATTAATTGTTTATTTATAGGAGGGATCAAAAGAAGCAAATGACTGGCTGTCTTTATCATAACGAGAATATTAGCACATATTGTTCAGTTGTTACCATAAAATGTCATTCCTCGTTCTAGTGTTCTTTATACGGATTAAAGATTTCTACTTTACTTGATTATGAAAATTATAAATCTCTATAGATTTCAATACATAATTAAATAAATAAATAAACATGTAAATATATTTCAATAATTTCTATAAATATCTATATGAATAATTTTTTTTTATTATGGTTAGAATGTAATACATTTCTATAGATTTCTGTAAATAAATCAACATAAATATATTTAAATAAAAATAAATTATTTAAGAATTTTCTTGTGGTTAGAGCGTGATACATTTCTACAAATATGTACACATTTATATATAAACATATTCAATAAATAAACACACACACACACACACACACACACACACACACACACACACACACACACACACACACACACACACACACACACACACACACACACACACACACACACACACATAATGTTTTTAACACCATTTTTGGGAGAATTTTGGGAGTATTGAAATGTGGAAAAAATAATTCATCATTTTTCTTTCATTATAATTTGTCATTTGTTACAATTTAAATGATCTCTTTTGATATGTGCAAATTTTAACTTTTGTAACTTTAATATTGTGGACGTTTATTTCTAGAACAAGGAGGAATTGCTTATCTATGCCATGCATATTTTATCATGCAGAAATAGCATGTGCAAATAAATAATTGTAAATCTTCTAAACCTCTATGTTAGATGTAGAGCTGTTCAGTTGTTGTACTAACACAACACCGACGTTAACTTTCTTCAGGATATTTCCCAGTGCATTAACGCATGTTTTTCCAGGAATGGGAATCATGGGAACTCAGTAACCCTTGCCCAAATGCCCAGCGTCCCTCTCGATCTTCAGGGACTCGTCCTTATTTCTCAGTGTTTCTCACAAGGACAACGCTTGACTTTATTTCCTCCATTCAGACATCAATCATTAAAAATCCCTCGATGTTCATCATACACACGTCGTCTGTGTGGGAAAGTCTCAATAAGAGAGCGACTGTACAACACCTTGCCCTGAATTGTAGTGTCTTTTTGTACAGTTGGCAAAACCTTTAGCATGTGTTTTATATCGCATGCACGTTCGGATAATGGATTGTTGTTTTGCACGTGTAATATGTATTTATGGAGGTAATGCGTTTATCTGTAATGCTTCTGATGGCTTGAGTTCTTCATAATGCAATCATAGACAATTTAGCTTTGCTTCAACATTTACTAAGTGCCACGGAAATGTTTTCGGCTCTTGTGTTTTAGAAAAAAAATTTCTTCCTTGCGTAAGTCAGGACACCCCTATGTTAAATTCCCATAGAGACAGCATTTTTATCTTTAAAGGCCAGTTATTTCATGGATCCGGGATACTATTCATCCTGATAAAGTTCCCTTGGCCTTTGGGATTAAAATATCCCACATCATCACATTCCCTTCACCATACCTAGAGATTAGCATGTGTTATTTCAGTTAGCCTGATAGCTGGTATGATTTGCATTGAGAGATGTGTGTGTGCATTTGTGTGTGTGTGTGTGTGTGTGTGTGGGCAGCACTGAGGTGAAGGGGTTCAACAGAATGAAAGATTCGTCCCACTCTTCTTTCATCACAGTAATGTCAGTGTAACCTAGGCAACCATTGTGAACGATCATCACTTCTGTCCCACGCACAATCCCTCGCTGGCTCCCTTACAAATATCACCATGGTAACCACAGTTTCTGCCAGAATACCATAGTAGTTACTATAATTATTAGTGCTGTTTAAAAAGGAAATCATCACTGTTACTATTGCTCATACTAATATTTTCTTCAGAAAATGTAAAAATCAAATTGTTATTCATACACATTTGTGTGTGTGTATGTACTATACATGTACTATGGTATTTTGGACATGTACTTTGGTAATCTTACAAGTACCAAGTTGTATTTTAAAGTACCATAGTATTACCATCTGTACTTTTTTGCTATTATGTGCAAAAAACAGTGTGGAGAAGAAAAGCATGCTAAGATTTTGTTGTTGTTGGATAATGTTCAGTAGTTTCTGTCAAAATATAATTCATTTTTTTTTTTGTTGTTCGAAATAAAAAAGAAAAGAAAATGAAAAATGAATATTTTTCATTTTCTTTTATTTTTTATTTCGAACAACAAAAAAGATACAAATAAAATAAAATGTAAAAATACAATAAGTATGTTGCATATAAGTATAAAACAATAAGTATTATTTTAGCAATAATTACAATATGTTCGAAAAGGAGCGGGATGCAGCAGAAGCTTATTATTTTTCACACCCCTTATAATAATAGTTTCTTTAGTAAAATTGTGGTAAACCACCTCTATAATCAAAGACATGTTTTGAAACGACTCTTGCTCTGTTTGAACTGGTGATTCATTTACAGTATTCATATGATTCATTTAGTCTTTATTTGATTCATTTACAGTCTTCCTTTGATTCAATTACAGTCATTTGTTTCATTTACAGTCTTTATTTGATTCGTTTACAGTCTTCGTTTGATTCAGTTACAATCATTTGATTAATTTACAGTCTTTATTTGATTAATTTACAGTCTTCATTTGATTCATTTACAGTATTCCTTTGATTCATTTAGTCTTTATTTGATTCATTTACAGTCTTCATTTGATTCATTTAAAGTTATTCGATTCATTTACAGTCTTCATTTGATTCATTTACAGTCTTCATTTAATTTATTTACAGTCTTCATTCATTTACAGTCTTCGTTTGATTCAGTTACAATCATTTGATTCATTTACAGTCTTTATTTGATTCATTTACAGTCTTCATTTGATTCATTTACAGTCTTTATTTGATTCATTTACAGTCTTCATTTGATTCATTTACAGTCATTCGATTCATTTACAGTCTTCATTTGATTCATTTACAGTCATTCGATTCATTTACAGTCTTCATTTGATTTTTGGTGGAAACGAAAAATGAAGCGTTATCATGGATTTATGGACATTGTACCAAGTTAATGTTTTATGGACAAAATACGATACCAGAAACTGTAAAATGTACATTATCTGCAGGATCAATAAGACTGTGAAAGTATGAAAGCATTTCCCTTCTCATATAGTAAATAATGTATATGTATTTTAAATATTCACACTCACAGGCTGTTCTGAAACTCTTGTGTTTCTGGAGACCCGTGTGCTTTATCTTATCCAGAGAGACACACACACACACACACACACACACACACGGTCCAGACAGCTTTATGTGACAGAGACACAGAGTTTGATGGCTTTCACACAATGAGTCTCTTTCACTGAGGTTTGCTATGGTGATTCCACACATCAGCGATCAGAAATGTGTGGAGAAAAGAAAGGAGACATGTCTGGCTCATTCTTCAGCCCAAAGTCAAAGAAAAAAACTCAAAATTATGTTTATGCATTATTAGTTTATTATTTTGCATTAAGAACATTTAAGAACCATTGCATTCTGCATTATTATTATTTTGCGTTGATATATTTGATTGTGCATTGCATTATTTTAAACAAAATTAGGCACATTTCCCCGGCACCACATAAAATACTGACTAATGCAAATTATTCATACAGTAGTACACAAAGTGTACGTAATTTGTAGTACTCAATGTAATTTATATTAATTTTATTAAAAATATATATTGTATTACATTAGTACGAATTTTTTTATTTAACTTAATATTTATTTAAAAAATATCTATATTATATTACTGTAGTAAAATTTTTATTTTAATAGTATTTTTATTTTATTTTAGATAAATGGGAATAAAAATAAACCAAAATTGAAAAGCAAGTGCTCAAAAAGGTTAAAAAATTAAAATCTATAAAAAACTCTATAAAAAAAGGGCAATGCTCACAACATAAATTAAGTTTATATTTTGTTTGTAGTTAGTGTTGCACTTTTTTTCCTAGAGAATAATCCCACAATCCCCCAAAAAACCTTAAAGGTTAAGCTGCTAAAAAAAAAAAGCAACATTTCTCTTCTTTTGGGGCGTAAATGTGATGTAAACATTTCTTTGTGAGCGTCACCACACTGATAGTTCACCTTTTCCTGAATATAAATCCACACTGATGCGTTTAAAGCTTTTATAGTTGACATCTGGGTCACACACTGTAAATCCCTGGAGATCTGTGAAACACACACAGTGATTAGTGTGTGTGTGAGGCCAGTGTGTGTGTTCATGCAACAGCGCCCCCTGCTGGAGGAGTCTCATGCTCCGGCTCGCGAGTCTCAGCGCGTCTCTGACACACTGCATCTGATGAGATGAGAATGCCTTCAGCACAAGCTTTTATGCGTCTCCCACCATGATTCTTGGCTCGAGTTGGGATGCTAAAACACAAGGCTGTCATAACACATCCAAGGCCTGCATTCACTGGCCGTGATCACGGTAAATCTCTCGGTTGGCCGAGCAGGGGTCTGACAACAGTTTGCATGAAATGCTTTGGCCAGAGATGAAGTTTCCGGATTCATAATGGCCGCTTCACTGTGTTTCTCAAAGACTGTTTCCACCTCACGGGGAGAAAGGGCGCACAAACTAATGAAAGTGCATTAGTGAGTGTCGTGCGAATCCCAGCATCCATTTCCCACAGATGAGATGTGGCGGAAACACTGACTGGGTAAATGGAGGCATGATTGAGTCGTAATGAGTTCAGTGCTGATCCGACGCATGCATCACCAGATCGATCCGGGCTTTTAAAGCTTTTCTAAATATGTGTACAAAACTAATCCTTTAATAGGAATCGTTTTAGCTGAGAAGCAAGTGCATGGTGTGCCCAATAACATTCGATCATGAAATAACCTTGAGATGCTCAGAAAAATGACAACGTTTGCTTTATGTAAGAGATCTTGATTTAATTACACATCTAATAAAATCACAAGGCCACGTTTGAATAATTTTAAGCTTTAACTACAGTTTCCCTGTTATTGAATATCATATGTATAGATAGATAATAAAACGATTGTTAGTGAGATAACGTAATTAATACAACATTTTAATGTTTAGCGTTTTAAATAAATAAAGAGTTCCGTAGCTTTTTAGATATGTGCAATTCGACTTATGATGTTGGACTACTTTATTTTTATTTTATTTTTTTAATTAAAATTAATACTTTTATTTAGCAAGGACACATTCAATTGATCAAAAGTGACAGTAAAGACATTTATAATGTTACAAATTATTGTATTTTGAAGGATCATGTGACACTGAAGATGCTGAAAATTCAGCTTTGATCACAGGATTAAATTACATTTGACTATATATTCACATAGAAAACAGCTGATTTGCATTGTATTTCACAATTTTACTGTATTTTTGATCAAATAAAATACAGCCTTGCTGAGCAGAAGAGACTTTTTTCAAAAACATTACAATATTTCCAGACCCCAAACTTTCTGTGATTTTAGCATGACTTGCTCAGATTAAGTCAGGTGACCTGTTACAACCAATCAGGCCGTGGCTAAAACAACTGTCTGATCTCATTGGCTCAGCAGTTTGTGCAGATTAATGTCGAAGCAATTTGCTAAAAGATCCTCATTCTGTTGTTTACCAGCTAATTGAATCTGCGGAGAGAAATGGAGGGAGAAATAGCCTGTAATGGTCGTTCAGAGGAAGAGAGGAAAGATAATGATTATGATGACTTGATATTGTTCTAAAAGTGAGCTGCCTTATAAGGGAACATCTAAACTGAAATGGAAAATTCATTAAATAGAGTTAGCCTTTAGCATGTTGCGGAGCTAACGATGCAATACTCAAATAAGCATAGGCTATAGTCATTTAGATGATCTAAATTACAGAAGTCCGGATGTTTAGGCTGGATCTTGTGCTTTAAAGGGATAGTTCACCCAAAAATGAAAATTAGCCCATTGTTTACTCACCCTCAAGTCATCCTAGGTGTATATGACATTCGTCTTTCAGACGAAGATGCACTTTTATGATGGACAGATGCACTTTTATGATGATAGATGCACTTTTATGATGATAGATGCACTTTTATGATGGACAGATGCACTTTTATGATGGATAGATGCACTTTTATGATGGATAGATGCACTTTTATGATGGACAGATGCACTTTTATGATGGATAGATGCACTTTTATGATGGATAGAGGCACTTTTATGATGGATAGAGGCACTTTTATGATGATAGATGCACTTTTATGATGATAGATGCACTTTTATGATGGACAGATGCACTTTTATGATGGACAGATGCACTTTTATGATGGATAGAGGCACTTTTATGATGATAGATGCACTTTTATGATGATAGATGCACTTTTATGATGGATAGATGCTCTTTTATGATGGATAGATGCACTTTTATGATGGACAGATGCACTTTTATGATGGATAGATGCACTTTTATGATGGACAGATGCACTTTTATGATGGATAGATGTGCTTTTATGATGGACAGATGCACTTTTATGATGGACAGATGCACTTTTATGATGGATAGATGCACTTTTATGATGGATAGAGGCACTTTTATGATGATAGATGCACTTTTATGATGATAGATGCACTTTTATGATGGATAGATGCACTTTTATGATGGATAGATGCACTTTTATGATGGACAGATGCACTTTTATGATGGATAGAGGCACTTTTATGATGATAGATGCACTTTTATGATGATAGATGCACTTTTATGATGGATAGATGCACTTTTATGATGGATAGATGCACTTTTATGATGGATAGAGGCACTTTTATGATGGATAGAGGCACTTTTATGATGATAGATGCACTTTTATGATGATAGATGCACTTTTATGATGGATAGATGCACTTTTATGATGGATAGATGCACTTTTATGATGGACAGATGCACTTTTATGATGGATAGATGCACTTTTATGATGGATAGAGGCACTTTTATGATGGATAGAGGCACTTTTATGATGATAGATGCACTTTTATGATGATAGATGCACTTTTATGATGGATAGATGCACTTTTATGATGGATAGAGGCACTTTTATGATGATAGATGCACTTTTATGATGATAGATGCACTTTTATGATGGACAGATGCACTTTTATGATGGACAGATGCACTTTTATGATGGATAGATGCACTTTTATGATGGATAGATGCACTTTTATGATGATAGATGCACTTTTATGATGGACAGATGCACTTTTATGATGGATAGATGCACTTTTATGATGGACGGATGCACTTTTATGATGGACAGATGCACTTTTATGATGGATAGATGCACTTTTATGATGGACAGATGCACTTTTATGATGGATAGATGCACTTTTATGATGGATAGATGCACTTTTATGATGATAGATGCACTTTTATGATGGATAGATGCACTTTTATGATGATAGATGCACTTTTATGATGATAGATGCACTTTTATGATGGATAGATGCACTTTTATGATGATAGATGCACTTTTATGATGGATAGATGCACTTTTATGATGGATAGAGGCACTTTTATGATGATAGATGCACTTTTATGATGGATAGATGCACTTTTATGATGATAGATGCACTTTTATGATGGATAGATGCACTTTTATGATGGATAGATGCACTTTTATGATGATAGATGCACTTTTATGATGGATAGATGCACTTTTATGATGATAGACGCACTTTTATGATGATAGATGCACTTTTATGATGATAGATGCACTTTTATGATGGACAGATGCACTTTTATGATGGATATGCACTTTTATGATGGACAGATGCACTTTTATGATGGATAGATGCACTTTTATGATGGATATGCACTTTTATGATGGACAGATGCACTTTTATGATGGATAGATGCACTTTTATGATGGATAGATGCACTTTTATGATGGATAGATGCACTTTTATGATGGATATGCACTTTTATGATGGACAGATGCACTTTTATGATGGATAGATGCACTTTTATGATGGATAGATGCACTTTTATGATGGATAGAGGCACTTTTATGATGGATAGAGGCACTTTTATGATGATAGATGCACTTTTATGATGATAGATGCACTTTTATGATGGATAGATGCACTTTTATGATGGATAGATGCACTTTTATGATGGACAGATGCACTTTTATGATGGATAGAGGCACTTTTATGATGGATAGAGGCACTTTTATGATGATAGATGCACTTTTATGATGATAGATGCACTTTTATGATGGATAGATGCACTTTTATGATGGATAGAGGCACTTTTATGATGATAGATGCACTTTTATGATGATAGATGCACTTTTATGATGGACAGATGCACTTTTATGATGGACAGATGCACTTTTATGATGGATAGATGCACTTTTATGATGGATAGATGCACTTTTATGATGGATAGATGCACTTTTATGATGGATAGATGCACTTTTATGATGATAGATGCACTTTTATGATGGACAGATGCACTTTTATGATGGATAGATGCACTTTTATGATGGACGGATGCACTTTTATGATGGACAGATGCACTTTTATGATGGATAGATGCACTTTTATGATGGACAGATGCACTTTTATGATGGATAGATGCACTTTTATGATGA
>NW_027508739.1:855000-890000 GCF_051911475.1 Siphateles boraxobius
CGTGCGTGCGTGCGTGCGTGCGTGCGTGCGTGCGTGCGTGCGTGCGTGCGTGCGTGCGTGCGTGCGTGCGTGCGTGCGTGCGTGTGTGTGTATACCATGTCACTAATCGATTAGCATGTACAAATACCATTGTATTTATTTGGTTTTACTGTGGTATATCTCAAAAACTTACAGTAGCATCATGTGTAAAGGAAAAAATGTAGATACTGTTCTATATGGTGTATTTCCATGGTGTATATGCTAAAACCACAGTACTTTTATTTTGTAAGATGAACTGTTTATATCAATGTAAAGTTGCAAAGACAGGTTGCGTAGGCTTTTGTGTTGTGTTTAATACAGTAAAGTCAGAGAGGACGGTAATGCCGATGACAGACGCTCGCTTCACTTACTGTATCTGAGAGATGCTGGGAAATCAATACTCTGAGCCAGACAAACCCATCAGTCCAGCTGACATATTGACATGAGAACGTCTCCCGCTGTCTTTACCGGCTTTACTTCACTGCGTTTACTTCAGATACACAAGTTTGGGTCAATCCTTAAATACAATGTGCATTTAGAAGTTGATTTTAACTGTGTGTCAATGTGTGTTTTGTATAAATGTATATTATATAGTTCCATGCCATAAAAAAACATATTATGGAAAAACACTATGGTGTCATTAATATGGTGTATGAATACAATTAATATACAGGTGAAACTCGAAAAATTAGAATATCATGCAAAAGTTCATGTATTTCAGTAATTCAAATTAAAAGGTGAAATTAAAAACTAATATATTTAGGGTATATAACTATTGCATATGCATGATTATAGTTTTCAGAGGGCCGACATTTCTGTATTTAAAATCCTTTTTTTATTGATTTCATGTAATATTCTAATTTTTCTGAGATTTTGAATTTGGGTTTTTCATAAGCTGTACGCCATAATCATCAAAATTATAACTTTTGCACGATATTCTAATTTTTCGAGTTTCACCTGTACTTGGACATGTACACTTTAAATGCACATGTACCTAGTATTCTTTGAAGTACCTTATATAGATTTTATAGCACATCTATACTAATATAAAATAGAAATACCATGTTGTGGACATTACCATTATGTCATTCTTTATAATTTAAAAGCCTATTTAAATGCAGTAATTAAAGGAAAATACTATGATATTTTGGATATGGTACCAATTGTTGTTTAAATGCCATGGTACATAAATCAGTATCAAAGTACTATAGTATTACCACTATCACAACACTTTCATAAGAGCTATGTTAATGTGATACATATTATTTTGAATACATTTGAATGGCAAACACCATTATTGTTTTTTGGGAGGCGATAGCTTGATAAAAGTCCTCATTTCACACAATGGAGGAAAAATAGATGCATGTTGTAAATAGATCTATAGCTCAATTTTATTACTATTAGTTACAGCACCAAATAAACATGAATGAACATCAGAAGGAATGTTGAAACATACACAACATCTTATTGACGTGTGTCATGTTGGCTATAAGAAGTTGTTCATTTTAACCTTTAATAATAATAATAATAATAATACCAGGTTTCCTTTTATGTTCACAGCATTAGTTGAGAGATTGTCCTTCCTGATATTTAGCCAAATGAATCGATATTGAATCAAGATTTGAATCGAATCGCAAGCTTATGAATCGAATCACACACCCATCCATTATCTCACTTCAAGCTACACTCAAAAAATAGTCTTATATATCTTTCTATGGCAGAAACTGTAGGCCTAAGAGTCGTATGCTAGTATTCAGCATTTGCCCTTGATTTCTGTGTCATCTTGTTCTTTGTTTGACGTTCTGCTCGAGTAGCTACTCAATCCGAACCCGAATCTCTCGGCTCTCCAGAAGCCCGTCCCAGCGGCACAGTTATATTTAGCCGACTGCAACTAGCAGTTTCTGGGACACGGGTGTTACTCGCACTACAGAAATGCCCTGGAAACTCTCCGTTTGTTTGAGAAACGCTCCATGCATACAAGAGCCGCTGTGAGATTTTAGCGGCGCGCGGGTTTAGTGTGGGAGGTGTTTAAGAAGAGCATCTCACAGGAGAACGACCGCATGCAAACCAAGCCTGATGCTATATAAGAAAGAGAACGTTTTCATGTGAAAAGCATTGGATTTCAGGGTGTTTCTGTGCTGTTTGGCGCACTTGTTGTGCATCATAACCCCCCTGATCTTTTAGGGCCACTCGGTTTTTGTTGTTGTTGTTTTTTTACTTTTTTTTTTATTATTGTAGCATAACAGAACAATAACAACATATATATATATATAGAGAGAGGATCACAATGTATTCAACTATTATCTATTAGATTCAGAATAGCATCAAAGGAAACAATAGAAAAAAATTATAAAGGGGATAACTTACAAAAAAATTACAAAAAAAAGAATTAAATAAATCTGTTTTGCTTTTTTATTTTTTGCATCTTTTAGGGCCTCAATGTAACGCTTAAGTTCAATTTTAAATAATGTAATGTTAGGTGTATTACTAGTAAATTTCTGTTTGTCTATAAGGTATATTTCCATTACATAATTATTAAGTTAATCACCAAATTTTGCTCTCAACTCTTATTTTTATATAACAAAAATATCTTTACCAGATAGTCAAATCCTTAGATTTGTGAATTTAAATATTCAATATCAATCCAAAAACAATTGGGTAAATACATATTCAAAGAATAAATGTTTTATTGATTCTTCTTCTAAGTTACAGAAGACGCATTTATTCTCCATGTCTCTAAAAAATCTTGAGACTACTTGGGTAAATCAAATGAATAACCTAATATGTAACTTCTTAAACTTTATTGGTGAGACAGTATTTACTTGGTAAACTCCAGACATCTTTCCTTATAATCTTATTATACATTGAGCTTTCAAAAGGTTTAATAATGTAATAATGTAGTTCTACATCATTTTTTAATCTTTAATTTTTATTTATTTGTGTAATTCCCTCTTCTTTCCTTTTCTTTTGTTTAAATGCTTTAGTTGAACATTTATACACTATGGTACAACAAAATTAGAGCATCACAATAGTTAAGAATGACTCCAATAGAAAGAGTAAAGAACAAAACAAAAACATGAACGACGAGTAAAAACAGACAGTCACCTTAAAGAAAAGGAAAGAAGAGGGAATTATACAAATAAATAAAAATGAAAGAAAATGTAAAGTAAAAAAAAAACATGTTCTGAGAGCTTTCTTGTTGGGCGAGAGTGAAATTGTAAGTAAATAATGTTTTATCTCTAGTAAGAATATTTCAAAAATAGGTTTACAATTTGAATAATTACATTTATGAATATAAAATCTACATAGAAAGAGAAATAGATTTATTATAAAGCAGGCATCCGCTCCAAAAAAATACCCGGAAAATTTGGGATTCATTGAAAAACTTGTGTTATCGTAGTTCTGGCAGTGGCCTGTGCGTTATCTCGAATGGTTGTGCTGGTCCGGGGATTCTGGGTAAGTTATTACGGGTGGGCAGATCTCAGGGTTGTCCAATAGGTGGCAGTCTGTCCTTAAAGCACACAGATGTGCATCAGAGTCAGGGTGGTGGATGATGGAGAGAGAGGAGGGGTTGATGGGAAATAAATAAGTGCTGTCTCTTTGCAAAGGTCAGCAGAGCCGATGAACAATTAAAGTCTCATTCAGAGTCAGACACACTTTCCCAGAGTCACTGGTAACAAACAACACACTTGAAGACACAGTTGTTTTACTTGAGTGTATATTGCAGGATGTGATGCATGTTTTAACTAAAGTCAACACTCTAAAAATGCTGGGTTGTTTCAACCCATGTTTGGGTCACATATGGACAAACGCAACCATTGGTTTAAATTTTTAAATTACATTTTTTAACACAACAGTTGGGTTTGTCCATATTTGACACAAACATGGGTTGAAACAACACAGTATTTTTTAGACTGAACTTGAAGTCAATATTTGATTTACTTTCATGATACACTTTCCGTGTCTTATTGCGATCTTTATTTATTTTTTTATCAGTGCACGTTTTTTCAAAGTAAAATACAAAATAAAAATAAAACTGAAAAAATCTGTATAGTTAAAACATTTTTTTTAATCATCTTAATCATTAAATGTGATATTTTGTCCCTCCTTATTTCCTTTCCTTTTTCTGATTAAATATCTAAAAAATTTGTGTGTATATATATATATATATATATATATACATCTTTTTATTAGATTATGAACCAGAAAAAATAGCAAAAAATTCTAACATATTAATGACAATATGTATTATTTTATTCATATATACACACATATATACTGTATATATATAAATGCTGCAGATGTAAAATGGGTTGCAAATGTTTCTCGTTAACTAATTGAATATTTTCATTTGATTCTTAGTTCAGTTTAACCTCTTTATTACAGAATCCAGCTGATATTCTGCTATAATCAGTGGAGCAAATATGATTAAAAAAGAGTAAAGGTTCATTGGTTGTCTGTCCGTGATGTATCCTAAATATAATGACCTCTGACCCCTCTGTCTCTTTCAGCAGGGCTTCAGAGGAAGCCGCCCATGAGGAAGTGTGAACGGTGAAAAGCCGAAAGGTCAGAGGTCAGGATGACGACAGTAGCCGCAGAATTCGAGCACATGGAAATCCAGCAACAATACCCGGACAGCGTGAACAACCGCTGGGAGGACGAATGGGACAATGAGAACAGCTCGGCCCGGTTATTCGAGCGCTCTCGCATCAAGGCTCTAGCCGGTGAGTGGGAATCACAAACCTACACTGGAAAACATTATCGGGATTTTAACAGTAAAATACCGTAACAATGCTACAACTGTTAATTGGTTAACAGAAAGTTTCGGTACTATATAGGGTGAATAACTGTGATAGATCTAACCGTACATTACAGTAAAATACCGTTTTTGGAAGTGAAAATTTACAGTGGAATTCCCACAATTCCCTGCGTGACACTTCACATTTGATGTATTTTTGTTGAAATAACTGTTTCTTCATAGTTTCTCTTAGTTTTTTCTAATCAGTTATGTACATTAGGGTTTTATGTTACATTTAATGTTGTTAAATTAATGTTTATTGCATTTTTAAAGTATAATTTGTGACCATGATGGTATTGTTTAGTGAATGACACTGTGCAGCTTCTATATATTACTATATATAAAGCTGTCTGTTATGAGCTTTGATTCATCATGTGACTCTCATCATCACTGTGATTGGTGACTGTCAGTGTATTACAATGGAAAATTAGTAACAATAATAATAACTTTATCTATAACTTTATATTTATTTATATAGCGCCTTTAAAGCAGCTTCTCAAGGCGCTTTACATAATAGAAAAAACAAATGAAAATACAACACACACAGAAGAAAAAAGAAAAAAAAGTCATGATTTTTTTAAATGAGATTTAAAAATACGTAAAATCTGTGTATCTCTGATATTTGGAGGGAGTGCATTCCAGTGCCTATATAGCACTTGATATAGTACTTCAATAGGTTGGTAAATTAACATTATATCAGATAATGAAATACGTTTTTTTACTGTAAATTTAAGTTAAGTCTGTAAAACCTAAAATTGCTACCGTATTTTTTACAGTATATTTCTGGCAACCACAGCTGCCAGTTATTTTACCGTAAATTAAACTGTTTTTACCGTATAGTGTCCATCGGTGATGATGTTAAACAGACCAACATGACCTTGTTTCAGAGCTTGACTGAGAGGAACAATAAGAGAGGTTATCAAGTGTTTTTTGTCAGCTATTCTGTGTTTTCGGGTTTGAATAGCTCGATAATGTGACGCCCACTCGCTCGCACATGCCATGCAGTGATTTTGTGCGTAGGAGATCTGTGGCAGAAAGAAAGTGGGCGTAAGTTCACACTTTATCTGCTCTTTCTGAAGCTCCCACACCATTTCAGATTCACAGCGAAACCCTCGAGCCCACAGAACAACGTACGGGAAACTGTACCTTACATAAAATCAATATGGAGATTGACGATGATTTATTCATGAGTTGAGTTCCTATAGAAACAATATACCTGTGTTGAACTAAATGCTTTTTTGTAGGGTACTTAGACACTCTGTAGAGCATTTGATGAATAATAATCCTAAATGGATTTTTTCTGGAAAAAGTCTGAAATTGCCATTAGTCAATAGATGCTTATTTTGTCATAAAAGTTCATTAAAACACTGAAATTGTAAGTGCATGATAAAGCATCGGCTGCTTTGTTCCTTGCTTCCATCATGACATGTAGACATATATGTAAAAATATTAGTTTGGGGTCAGCAAGTCTGAAAGAGTCTCTTCTGCTCAGCAAGGCTGCATTTGTTTGATCAAAATACAGTGAAAATTGTGAAATATTATTGCAATGTAAAACAGCTGTTTTCTATGTGAATATATAGTAAAGTGTAATTTATTCCTGAGATCAAAGCTGAATTTTCAGCACAAGAAACATTTATGATTATTATCAATGTTAAAAAGAGTTTCATTTTTGTGGAAACCGTGATAGATTTATTTTTTCAGGATTTTTTGATGAATAGAAAGTTCAAAAGAACAGCATTTATTTGAAATATAATCTTTTGTAACATTATAAATGTCTTTACTGGGACTTTTGATCAATTGAATGTGTCCTTGCTGAATAAAAGTATTCATTTCTTTACAAAAAAAAAAAAATCCTCACAATTGCAAGTTTATATCTCACAATTCTAAGGGGGGGGGGGGGGGGGGATAGCAAGATTTAAACTTGGAAATGCAAGACAACAAAATGCAAAAAGTCCAGTATAAACTTCCATAATATTTAAAGACTTCCACGTCGTTCCACCTCCTCAACCCCTCCATAACTCTCTCTGTGGGGTTTCGTTATATTTCTTTCTTTATATAATTTATTCTCGTAAGACCGTGGATGACCTTGCATATTTCCCTCTGCTGTTTTCCATCAAGCATCATGCGTTTGCATTGCTGTGTTTACAGAGGTGTGATGTTGTTTATGAGTCGAGAGTTTTCTCATATTCTCTCGGGGTGGTGGAGCTTAAACAGACGCTTCGCTCTCCCTCAGACTCACTTAGAAACTTCAGGGATAAAGAAGATGGAACATAAAACAAAAATATAAAATCTCTTCCTCTCTCTCTTGTTGCCAAAACCCACAAACCATTTCTGGAGTTGTAAAAAGTCCCCAGCATTCCAGTAAAGCATCTAGGTTTCACGTGATTGTGTTTTCCTGCATTCCTGGGCAGCAGAGCATACGCAACCCTTGCTCTCTCCCACTTATTCTGTATCATGGGAGCAGGAATTATGCTCAAGAAAGAGATACACCTATTTTTTTAAATAGGCCATATTATGTTATTTTACAAAGTATTGTTTTTGTGCTCTACTAGAACAGTTTTTCCTGCTTGAATGTTGATTATTTTCCTCATATTCTCCATTGTTGCGGCTCCTCTCTTCCCAGTCTGTCAGTAACGCTCTGTTTACTTCCTGTCTCTATGAAGCCCCTCCTTCTGAAAAGCACACTGTGCTCTGATTGGTCGGCTGGAGCAGTGTGATGTGATTGGTCGAGCGCTTTGAGTGTGTTTGGGAAATGCCCCGCCCCTTTCCATAACCGCCAGTTTAACACACTACTAACTAACTCAACCAGGCCCCGCCCCTTTATTCTGCGTATGAATTATTTAAATGAGGAATATTGTGACGTAGGGATGGGCGATACCACTTATTTGGTTTTCGATACGATACCGATACTTTCAAGGCCAGTATCGTCGATACCGATACCAATACGATACCTCTAAACTGAACATTTAAATTTGAAAATTTCTTAAATTATTGAATTACTAAGATTAAAATGGTTAATGATAGCCACTAAACATTATATTAGAAAGGCATTTTAACATTCAATATGCCTTAATTGGAATTTATTAGATTATATTTTTATTTACACATGGTTAATATGTTTACTTGTAGTGGTAACCATGGAAATCTATAAAATATTATAGGCCTATTTGAACTATGGTCACTGTAATGTTAATATTCATAAGGGACTGCCAGTGGCAGGCTGTTGCACCAATAAAATATAACCTTTTTATTCTGACAGTGTATGATTTATATTAAAATTAGTTACAGAATAGAACATCAGTATGAACTTTTAACATTGAATTTAAAACAATTTAATTGCACAAATTTGCACAAAGCTACAATTTGTTTTCTTGTTAAATAGCTCAAACATATATTTTTCTGTCTTCTGTTAAGCATTGTTTGAATCACTGATCTATCTAATGACAATATGGTTTGAATGCATTGTTGGCAGTGTGTGAACGCTCTCTGTGATTGATTGGTTCTGACTTGCAGCATTTGCGTGTTCAGTTCAGATAAGCAGGGAAGTGGTTCTACTACACAATTATTCACTAACATAGGTTATTCATCCAATTCAATGCATATTGTACACATTAGATTTCTTGTCAAATAAACAAAATCACTGGTAAAAAAAACCAAAAACTGTAGTATCGATATTTTTATTTGAGTATCGATACTTTCGATTCTCGACGTCAGTATCGATATAACGATACTTCGTATCGATCCGCCCATCACTATTGTGACGTGTTCGTTCCCGGAAGAAACTCAAGACTACAATGGAGGCGTTTCAGGGAGTTCAGAAACACTGAGACTAGCCGTGTTTCCATTACAGATTTGCGCAAAACTTTTTGCGATTTTTTTCTAAATGTCGACAAAAATCTATTGCGAAATGAGGCCGTTTCTATTAACCGATGTTATGCGACTAAACTTTCATTTTTTCCTCGCGCGATTATCATTCCAAAAATCATGGCGATAGACTTTGGTAGGTTTATATATATCTCAGCCACTGCACTGGCCATTATTATTAATCGAAGGAGACGTGTGTGTGTTATCCAAGCATTAATGGCCAGGAAAGACTCTTATACTGAGAGCGGCTCATATGAGGAGTTTCTGGGTGTTTCTCCTCATTTCTGCTTCGAGATCTTGATTGTGGCATTTCTGTGAGGTTTAGAATCCAGTATTCCTGTCATTCTTCTGTCTTTTATGAATTTAATAAAGAACTCAGTCTCGTATTCTGTCCAAACACACCGCGTCATCTACGTCAGGTGACTGTAAATGCGCAAAAACTGTTTCCATTGCAGTTTTGTGAAATATCTTTTTTTTTCTTTACTTGTTTAAACTTGTTTACGATAAATGAGAGTTTTTGCGATTTTGACGTGTTTCAATTGTGGTGTATTTTCAATTCGCAATTTCAATTTGCGCAATTTGAAGGGTAATGGAAACGCGGCTAGTGATATAGCAACACGCGAACAGCAACACTAAAGGAAGATGAACATGGAAAAAAGCTAAATATTTACAGTTGCGAAACTTTTGGTGGATCACTGGCATGGAAATTACAAACTAGTGACATCTGTGAGTTTTCATTCTAAACAAGCCATTAAATTTGAGATCAAGAGTTGCAGGAGGAAGTACTGAATATTTTGGCACACATTTTTATTATGACTTTTATTTTGCTTTTGACTTGGGCCAGAATCTACTCAGCAATACTGCAGCCTGTTTTGCATTGGTAAGCAAACCTCATATATTCTTCAGAGGATGTAAAAGTCTCTTTTAAATAGAAGCAGGATTGTGTTTGCTCTCGCTGTGATCTTTGCGGTCTCATCACGCTGTCATGGGCTCGGATGGGAAGTCAGATATCTCACTCCCAGAGGTCTGATCCGTCAGGAATCTCCGGCATTCCTCACTAATGTGGACCAGGTGCTCGAGGAACTGAGGGACATCAACCATCCCAACAGGGGCGTCAGATTGAGGGAAAACACCCCTTTAATTGTGTTATTATTATGCTAAACATGAGCATGTGTGGGATTTATTACAGATTGATTCTGACACTTTGTTTAATTCGGTTGCATTTTGTAAGACGTTTGTGCCTATTTTATTAAACTGCTCAAACTTTTATGATTTGTGTTAACTCAATGATCTCTGCCATTATTATAAGCAGATGGACAGACTGACAGGCGGATGGACAGATCGATAGATAGATAGATTGATTGATTGATGATAGACAGATAGATAGAAAGAGTGATAGAGTGATGGATGATGGATAGATAGATATAGATAGAGATATATAGATTTGATTGATTGATTGATTGATGGTAGAAAGATAGATAGAGTGATAGATGGATGATTGATTGATAGATAGATAGATAGATAGATAGATAGATAGATAGATAGATAGATAGATAGATAGATAGATATAGATAGACACATATTGATTGATTGATTGATTGATTGATGATGGACAGATAGATAGATAGATAGATAGATAGATAGATAGATAGATAGATAGATAGATAGATAGATAGATAGATAGATAGATAGATAGATAGAGTGATAGATGGATAATAGATGGATGATAGATAGAGATAGATAGATAGATAGATAGATAGATAGATAGATAGATAGATAGATAGATAGAGTGATAGATGGATAATAGATGGATGATAGATAGAGATATACAAATAGATAGATAGATTGATTGATCGATGATGGATGATGGACAGATAGATAGAGTGATAGATGGATGAATATCTCTACCTAGATAGAATTAATGCTGTCATCATGAATAATTAATTCCTCTGAGTTGCCTGGTTTCCTACACTTTCACACACACACACACACACACACACACACACACACACACACACACACACACACACACACACACACACACACACACACACACACACACACACACACACACACACTCAGGGTTCAGTCACGTATTGGTTTGTGGGGCAGCGGACTAGTATTCCACCAATGAAACACGAGCATCTAAATTATTGACGGTCGTCGTGAAAAATAAATGATCCGGCTGTGGTTCTCCTCGAGTGACGGCTGCTCGTCTCTAAACTCTTCATCCTCACGCACAAATGATGTCTCGTACTCAGGCGGGTTTTTATCTAGTTCTTAACTTCGTCTCCTAAAATTCCTACAACAACTACAATGAGTCAAGAGTTGACATAAAGTATAGAAAATATGGATGCTAACAGATCATTTGATGAGAAATGTCTGAGTTCATATTGAGATCTCGATGGCCTGGTTTTTATTTTTTAGATCACATTCCTTGTTTGCCTCCAGCCTGATATACCAAGAGAAATATCCATGTTTCCCAGAACAGTTTCATCTCATGTAATTGTGGGATGGAGTTTGAGTTATGGAATGTCCTGGTTTTGCGTGTTTGTATGGTTGTTCATCTGAACAATAAAAGAAAGGAAACCCCCTGTCCTTCCGCTATCCTTCCTTTCCTGAGTTCCTCGGCCAGATGTCTGTAAAATCACCCCACTATAGCTTTACGAAAGCATTAGATCATCAGCATACTTAGAAACACACTGTATCCAGACATTATCCAGACATTATTGGCTTTGCTGAACTCAGCACTTTTGAGTTCAGTGTCGAATAAGAGCAGTTGTGTTGCGTTACAACCGAATCTCTCTGGAATTGTGGGATTGTGAAAGTACATTTTTATAAGATCACAGTGGAGCATCATGTGAAATGTTGCCTTCATTGACTTGCCAAAGGAGCGATTGTCTCAGCGCCAGCAGAAACAAGCAGTTACATACGTTTATCCCTCTGTGAGAGAAAAACAACACATCTGAAATGCATTTGTGGGAAATCTGCGTTCATGCGGCTCAGTGTTCACGGTGAGAGATATCAGCTCTCGTCATATTCATGTAGAAATACTGGTGTTGATTAGGAAAGATCATGTGATATGAATCCATTATTGAGGCCTGTTCCTCTCGTGTGGATTATCTAGACTAGACTGGATCATGTCAGATGCTCCATTTAATGCTGTTCGACAAGGGTTAGGGATTTGACCATTTTATCCATAAATGTACAAATATTTTAGCCATATCTAGAGATTCACATTATAAATAAATATAAATATATATAAATACAAATAAAACATTTGGAAATACAAAAATGTATTAATTCTCAAATACAAAATTTGTATTAATTTTTACATTTTATAAATTAATTGTATAAATTTTTACATTATATATATATAATTTTTTTTACATTTTATTTATATATATATATATATATATATATATATATATATATATATATAAAATGTAAAAAAATTCGGCATTAAATTCAGCATTAAATTTTTTGGGCATTTATTTTTTAAATATTTATCATCATACAGTATATCATTAGATAATATAATATTATAAAATATAATATTATAATTTAATATGCTTTTATCTTTTAAATATAATATTTTAAAATAATTAAAAATTAAATCTATAAAATGTATAAATTATTTTTCCCCTTTATTGGCATCACATTTTTTGGGCTTTTACTGTGAAAATATTTATTATTATGTAATGTTATATAATATCATATAATATGCTTTTATCTTTTAAAAACAATATTTTTATCATTATATTTTTATAAAAATAAATTTACATTTATAAAATGTATAAATGTTTTTTTCCCTTTATTTTGGCGTCGCATTTTTCCGGCTTTTACTGTTAAAATATTTATTAATATATATCTTCAAATAATATAATATAATATGCATATGCTTTAATTTTTAAAAAAATATATTTTTAAAATACTTTTATCTTTGAAACGAATGGGAATGAATGGAAATCCACACACACACACACACACACACACACACACACACACACACACACACACACACACACACACACACACACACACACACACACACACGTTTCCCATCATTTGCTGATATATTCATCCGATTATCTTCAGATTATTCCACTGAAGGTTTGAGTCTTCAGAGTAACAGTGAGTGTGTACACCAGAACCCCAGACTCGTGGGCTGTGTATCGATGGTTTCGGCTATGAGAGTCACACACACTTGTGACAGAGAACAGAAGTGCAGACGGAGGTGAATTAAGCGCGCTGAGGACACGTGGACGTCTTGTGACTTCAAAATGACACAATGACTGTGTCTCTGCACAAATATCCCTCTCACTGCGGGCCCAGATCCACCGCAACACCCTCAGGCCTCGATCCCACGCTAGACACTCTGAGGAAGAATTCAACATTTGTTTCATTTGGAAATACAGGATCATGGGACACATTTGGTCACATTAGCTTATCTCATGGTTCCTTGAGGATGCTGTCTTGTGGAAAGAGACGCTACTTCACTGATTATTTTTTTAAATACCATGGCGTACTGTGTAAATAATAGTATATTAGCATTCATTCAATATGCTTATCTATATATATACTGTATATATCACATCACTCTACTATGGTAAAGCCTAATACTTTTTAATGGAGAGCAGAACATTTTACATTTTTATTTTTCGGTAGCACTTTATTTTTACAGCCCTGTTCTATAATAACTACATATTATGTACTTATTATAGTAATTACAGTATCTGGGTAATAACTAGGTACTAACCCTGAACTTAACCTTAACCAATGTAGTTATATTAACTTATATTATTAACCAGTACTTTTAAGTATGTGCACGTATTGTTAAATAAAGTGCAACTTATTTTTCCAATAAAAATGTTAATAGAAATTGGGATTATAAATGTTGCCTGAAATAAGCTAAAGTACTAAAATTACTAAAACTAAAACTGAAATAAAAAGAGGATAAAAAACTAATAAAAAGGACAAAAACACATTAAATTAATAAAACATAAACAAACATTAGCCTGTCATTCATGGTTTTATTCTAAATGTCAATGAGCAAATTTTGCTGGAATTCTAAAGAAAAGAGAATTTTTCTTCAGTAAGCAAAAACAAATGCTTGATTTGTTGCAGGAACACTGTTGCTGACAGAAAACAAACCAGCATTTTATTGCTTGATTTATAACATTTCATGCAGCGTTTCATATCAGCGCTCCACTCTCATAAAAACACTCCTTAGGTGCCTGTAAATATCCCATGATCCTTTTCTTTCTCAGTGTGGTTTTTAATTCACCGTTGAGGGCCTTTGCATAATCCTGCTTTTTTATCATGTTTAAGACCCGTAACGAAAAGCAGACGTGAGCGTTTGCCATCATCACAGTTTGTCTGTGTGTCCTGGATCTTTACAACTCCTGACGTAGCCGTGTGAGTGAGATTCCTGAGTGGGAATTACAGCAGATGTTTGTTTTACAGCGGAGTGCAATTCAATAGGCAAACTTTGAGATGTAGTTCAAAGTCTGCATTCATGGCAGAGTCTCTCCTCACCTTGCAAACAGATGGACGGCGGGGGTGTGTGTGTGTGTGTGTGGGGGGGGGGCACAAGAGGAGGAGCCCAATGGAATTTCAGGCAAACGGAATTTTAAGCAAACGGAATTTTAGGCAAATGGAATTTTAGGCAGGATGCAAGTTAGTCCAACATTCCAAAAACGCCATTCCGCATTTCTTATGCGACTTTGCTTGTGTTGCATGACTTTTAAATAACAATGCATGGAAATGAGCTTACTTCCTGCTCACTCTCCTCCCCCATCTTACCCGGAGACTTGGTACGGCCCGTCTTCTCCTCCTCCTCCTCTTTCATTGTAATGAGGTGGTGACATCATGTGCAAACACACTGGCTGGTGAAATTACAACCCTTTTGCCCTCCTCTTCTGCTCCGTTAAAGGAGTCTCTCAGAAACCCTTCCATTGACTCCTGCAGATTCAGAGCAGGTCGAGGAGTGTGTGGGCAAGCCATCCTCTGAGTCTGAGTGTGTGACCGGAGGAGGGGCGTTTGTGTGCTGGAGTTTTTGGGGGGGAGACGCTTCTTTTGAATGGGAAGACGAACAAGCATGCATGTGTCCTTCAGGGCAAACCTCTTGCTCTTTGGATATCTTTGATTTTAAAGAGGAGCAGAAATAAGCCTCTTGGAGCTTTTCGTCTTCTTTTCCCGCTGTTGTTCCTTCTCATTCCGTGGTTTTCTGGGAGGAATCTGGAAATAGTTTCCCTCTCGGTCAGGGATCATGGATTTGGAGTGGGAGTCCGGGGCCCCCGAGGGCTTTTACCAGGAGCCGAGCTTCCCCGCGCAAATGCCCTTCAACTACAACCAGCTCGAGGGGCGTTTCAAGCAGCTGCAAGGTAAGATGCGCCCCGGATGTGGGAATGCATTGTTTACAGGCGTTGCTACGCTGAGCACCGTTATAATGCCGATCCACGGGTTTCCTTCAGCACTGCATCTGTGTTTTTAGGAGATGCATAGAATATGCATAGAATGCATGGGTTTACAGATACATAGAGAGCAGGGGTTTGTGTTTTACCCTCCCTGTAATCCTCACTGAATTGGGAGCTGCAGACTGGATTAGAGCAAAGGATTTTTTTGCATGCTTTTCATGCAAACATGCAACTTCTATGCTTAACCTCCCTTCCCCAAAATCACCGGGATCCGAGTCAATTGGGGGGCTGAATGGCCCGTCATAGACAACAATGGAAAACCCGGGAAGGTGGGAGTGGTTGTTTTGTTCTGCTGACTATCACACTGATAGTGGCATTTTTCTTAAAGCCGCGGCTTCATATGCATTTGAATCGCGAGTGCTAATGAGTCCAGCGGTTTAAGGTTTTTTTAGAATAAGATGCATGTGACGCCTTTGTTGTTACTCATTGTTCACTCTCAGAAAAAATGGTACAAAAGCTGTCACTGGGATTGTGCCCTTCTAATATTTACTATTTAGCTACTAATATGTGCACTTTTAGTACCAATATGTGCCTTTGAGGATCTAATAAGCACTCTTTAGGTACAAATGTGCATCTTTTAATAAGGTGCCGCCCCAGTGACAGCTTTTGTACCTTGAGAGTGTTTAAATAGTTTGACAAAGCGGTTGTATTGTACCGTGTATGACCGTATTGGACACTGTAGACTTGTATTGCATTCACCAACCTGGTTTTGCAGCTCGAGAAATTGTGTGTTAGTCGCATCTTTTCTAATTGTGGGTAAATCAATAGATGTACACTAGGCATTCGGCACTTCACACACTCAGCGATTTCACACGTTTACGCCATTGCTTTCGTTTGCCTTTTCTGTAGTGCAGATGTCTTCCCAGAGCTCTGGTTTTGAGACTCAATGCATGCTATTACACATCGCTTTTAATAACCAAAAGGAAGCATTTTAAGAGTCATGAATGCAGGATGAGATTGCACAAGTTTGTTTAGTATGAAACGAGTTATTGCTCTGTTATCAGTAAAGAAGTAAACGTTGATGAATCACGGCTCAGTTTGAGGTCATGCTGGTGAAGTGGGATGAGGATAGATACTCTGAATAGACTGAAAATGCAGTCTACATCTACATTACATTCATGCATTTAGCAGATGATTTAGCTCTGATTAACCCTGTACTTCTTTCAAGTAGTTTAATGATGAAAACTTGCTGTCACCACCCAAATACTTTAAAATTCTTCATGCATAATTCAAAATTTTAGTTTTTCTACTTCAAAATTTCCAGTTTAATTCAATGGATTACTTGCCTTTTCTAAACGAGTGAATTTTTTTTAAATGTCAAACTCATTGTGGATTTAAATGATTAATCTGCAGTGTTATTGGGTTAAAATGCACCCTCAGTTTATGCTTGTGTACTGATAGCACATATTAGATTGTATTTGCTTTCATACTGACATGTAGCATCTTGTTCCTCAGATCTGATGGTTTGATATTAAGATTGTTGCAACCACGCCAAAGCCAAGAAGTTTTATTATGCATCTTAAAAATCAATGCAAACTACTGTATACACAAGAGCATTCTTCAAACTCTCATGACAGAAGAGATTATAGCCAAGATAAATGACAGATTCTTGGATTTCTAGTGCTATTGTGGACGAACTTCAATAGTTTAAACGCATGATCCTGGCAGCGTCTGTCCACAGATAGTTTACTAAGACTGCGTCCAGCTGATGTTGGACCTCGATAGGCCAGTTTAGTCCTGAAGCAGATCTTCTGTCGTCCGTGTGTTTCGCTGCCAAGCCGTCTGGTCTCCTCAATGACCCTCTGTTGGGCTGTTGGCAGAGATACGCCACTGAAAGCGAGAGTGGGATGTCTGAATGGTCCGGGAGGATTGGGTCAGTGTGAGGATGTGTGATTCACTCCGTTCCCTGTCATGATGAAGCGACCCTGATGTGAACCTCTCAGTTGGACTGAGACACGAGACACTAGATTCGAGCGGTCGGAAGCAGTGAAGGGAAACCATGAGAACAGCAGCTCAGCTGGGCGTTTCAAGCCGTGAAGCACTGAAGCCGTTCCTGCATTCAACACTCACTCATGCTCATTGTGTGACACCCTCAAAAATAAAGGTTACAATTAGAATCACGTTTCACAAAGAACATTTCATTCGAAAACTAGTTTTGGCCAGTTATTCTATAGTGTTATTTATATTCTGTCATATTTTGAGTTAGCCTTTGTGCTTTTCAGAGATGGAAAGTAACGAATTACATTTACTCGCGTTATGTAATTAAGTCGTTTTTTGTGTACTTCTATGTTTTTAAGTACTTTTTAAAATCTTGATTGAAGTATTGTACTTCGTTACATATTAAATCATGTCCGTTACTGAGTAAAAAAATAAAAATAATAATAATAATACAGGGGTGGGGGGGGGGTCTACTGCTACCTTTCACTTTTAATTGAGTAGATTTTTAGACCTGTTATTTGACCTGTACTTAAGTAAAATTTAATTGAAATAATAGTACTTTTACTTGAGTACAATATTCTAGTACTCTTTCCACCTCTGGTGCTTTTGTCATTTATATCTATATAATTATATATATATATATATATAATTTTCACATATATATTTCGTTTTTTTAATAAATATTTCTATATAGCTCTAATTTTAGTCTCCAATTTAATCATTTCATTTCTAAGCTTAAAAATTTTAGGTAATATATAGTATATAGTTTTAATTCAAATTTAAGCTTTCAGGTAATATTTATATTTTATTGTACTTCAGCTTAAGTTCAGTTACTGAAATCAATTTTTTATGTTTTTATATTTAATACAAGTTTAAGCTTTCAGGTATTACTTATATTGCATTTTATTTCAGCTTAATTTCAGTTACCGAAAACAATGTTTTATATTTATTTTTAGTGAAAGTTTTTCAGGTAATGTTTTTATTTTATTTCAGCTTTATTTCAGTTACTGAAAACAACACCGTTTGCATCATTTTACTTTCTAAACGTTTGGAAATTATTGGATGGGGAAAAAGTGTCTTTATAAGACCTTAAAAAATGATGATGATTAAACAATAAGTGGCATTGATAACATCAGCTGAAAAATAAAAAAAGTTATGCACTGATGCAGTGTTTTTTTTCTCCAAAGAATCATAGCATCTCAAGAACACTATAATGGTAAAAAAGAAAATGGATGCGAAACTCTATGTTATGAGCAGAAATGCAAATGAACTGTACGTGTTGTAAGTGTTCTGGCCTCTGCACATCTGGAGTGATGCACTAGTGCACATCCTCACTTCTGTTTGTCGTGTATCTTTGAAACTAGGGTGGAGTGTAAACCAGTCAACCTGAAACAGGGAGATTGAGTTAGAGATACTCACACCTGTGATCGCTTGACAGACTCGATTCTTTATCATCAGCTCTGTTTCGAACTCTAGCGCCCAAATAGGCAGCAAATGTAAACTAGTAAGTGACTGATTTGGAGTGATCTAGCTCACTCCGAGCGGCACAGCGGTATCATGGACTGTAAATCTGGAGTGTGTTCCTCGTGAGACTGAATGTTCCCGGTGAAGCGGGTCATTCATCGCTGTCTCTCTGAAACACTGGAGGAACTGTGAGTTGCCACAACAGGAACGTCATCACTTAAAATATGGCATTATAAACATGCATCTGCTTCCCTCCGGCTCTGTTTGTTTAAACGTGAGAAATGTGAGAAATGACCAGCTGTATGTATGTATATATATTCTTGTTTTATTATAATGGTGAAAATATATTCAAATAAATAGAAATTTACTATATATATATTTATTTATTTATAGTTTATTTAACTTTTTTAATACAGTTATAAAATAACTTAGTATTCTGAAATATTTATATATATATTTCATTCGTTTATATATATATATATATAGTACATTTTTATTTATTTGAATATAGCCTGTTTTTATCAAAAAATATTAAGGGCTGGAAAAAATTCTTAAATCAAATTTCTGTTATAATAATATTTATATATACATATATATATATATTTATAATTTATTTAACTTTTTTAATACAGTTATAAAATAACTGTATAATATATGATAATTTCTATATATATTTTATGTATATATATATATATATATATATTACAGAAATGTGATTTAAGAAAATTTTCCAGCCCTAAATATTTTTTTACCAAGCATGAAATGTAGATTAATCCTCATTAAAGTTACAAAATTATTCCGTGAAGATTGATAAACAATAAAAACAAAGACAGCTGCAGGTTTATTAGGTTTATTAGGCTGCTGTCACTTTAAGAGCTAATGCACGGATCCAATATACTGATACACACGCCTTTTATTTCTCAACTGTATACTTTCAGTTAAGACATACACTTCTGTTTACAAGGATACTTGCCAAGATGGGCATTTGGACATGAAAGAGAGGTTAAACATAAACATATATACACTCAATAGTCTATTTGGCCCAAAAATACATTACAATGTTGTCTTTATGAGTAGCCTGCATATGTTTTTCATCAGCACTCACATTAAGTGCCTCTAGAATATTTGAAACTTCACATCTTTATTATTTCTGCGCTCGTTTCAGACACTCAGACTGTGTGTTGTGGTTTTAGCCAGGAGTGTTGAAATGCTGGGTTTGTTTTCGAGCTGAATGCCGAACGTGACACCGTGACCTCGGAGATCTGTCCACTCCGCAGGAAGTCTTAGGAATTCCATTCTGCTGACGTTTGCGCCGCGGGAAGCAGATAAACCCGGGAAAAGAGGAAAACACACATCCATACCTTTCCATGGCTGCGTTTGCATTTGATGAATCATTTCAGAAAATCAGGAAAATGTTTCATATCTCACTTTTCTCTGACCCCAGATTTGACCTTCTCGTGTTTCCGTATTGAGATTGTGCAACTCTGAATCCCAGACCCGGCATCGCTTTCAGATTTGATTTGATTTGATTTGATTTATTAGACTAAATAATAGTGAAAAATACACTCATTTGTTAAGGATAACACAATAAAGTTGTTTCCATTGCGGTCCTTGATGTAAAGCACAACTCCAGGTTTAGTAATAGAAGTGATGGTAAGAATTCTGTGGTCTGCTCTTTTTCATTTCATTGGAATTCACATTTATTATTATAATAATAATAATAATAATAAAAAACTTTTTTTTCTATAGCGCCTTTAAAAGTAGCATCTCAAAGCGCTTCACAAGAATAGAAACATGATAAAACATACAATTATACAGACAATGCATTAATGACAGTGAAGAATAAAATACCAAATAAAAACATATTATGAAATGTTCGTATAATAATATGGCAATTATGAAAAGCTACCCTAAACAAATAAGTTTTAAGGGATGATTTAAAAACACTAAGGGATTCAGCTTGCCTAACTCATTTAGGCTGACCGTAATGAATATAAATCCTGAAATGTAATTACAAAAACTTGATATGGACTGCCGTTCAAAAGTTTCAAAATAACACTTTTATTTATCAATGTAACACAATCTTTATCATTTCAGAGTAGAAAATGTTTCATATGAAAAGCTGATCTCACTTTTCTCTGACCCCAGATTTGACCTTCTCGTGTTTCCGTCTGAATCCCATAAAAAATACTCTTTAAAATAACTTAATTCAATTATGGACAGTGTTTCCATTATTTTTTATTAACATTAAGGAATTTTTGTTGAATCTATGTAAGCTCCTTGTGTTGTGACAACACGACTGCATGAGAAATAATCTATGTGAAATAGAAATATTAATGTCCAAACAAATCAATGGAATTGCTTCCCTGTAACTTAAACCGGTTAAGTTTAGTGAACATGCTTTAGTTTATTTAAAACATCCCTGAAAAATAAATGCACTGTTTTTACTCAATATAGTGAGGTTTCAGCTATATAAAGTATTTAAATGCAGCGTAAAGTTGAATTGTGTATTAAGAAATATCATTGTTTTAGTGGACTCGATTTTAAGTTCTGAGTACTCATAACTATTGTTTTTTATCAACTTAATTGAATTGAGGCAATCGGTTTCCTCAAATGAAATGAGTTAGCTTAACTTGTTGGGTTTTACAGTGTGTATGTAGGATTTACATGATTTCTCAAATGAATTTCTAGACTATTGCTAGCTATTAGCTAATAATAGCACTTATCAACATATCAAATGCTAAGATTTATATGCTCTTCAAGCAACATTATTTGAATCACATCCTCGTTTTCAGGAGGTTTGATTTGATTTATTAGACAAAATAATAGTGAAAAATACACTAATTCGTCAAGGATAACACAATAAACTTGTTTCCATTGCGGTCCTTGATGTAAAGCACAACTCCAGGTTTAGTAATAGAAGTGATGGTCTTTTTGATGGTCTGCTCTTTTTCATTTCGTTGGAATTCACATTCAGACTGATTTAAAATAATATATTATGATTACTTTTTTGTTCTTTCAGGGTTGGAGAAAACCCATTTAGGCTGACCCGTGATGAATATAAATCCTGACATGTAATTACAAAAACTTGATACGGACTACCTATTAAATCTATAAATCAATGTAACACAAATAAATGCTGGGTTTTTTTTAATCTTGGAAAAAATGTATTGCCATTTACACCAAAATATGAACTGGTTTCAACACTGAAACTAATCATAAATGTTTCTTGAGCAGCAAATCATCATATTATAGTGATTTCTGAAGGATCATGTGACACTGAAGACTGGAGTAATGATGCTGAAAATTCAGCTTTGATCACAGGAATAAATTACACTTTACTATATATTCACATAGAAAACAGCTATTCTAAATTTAAATAATATTTTACTGTTTTTAATGTATTTTTGATCAAATAAATGCAGCCAACTTTTGACCACTAGTGCATGTCTAAATCCCTTAAATGTGTGCATTTATTAGCATTTTTGCAAGATCCTTCTTTTTGTTCCTGATAGTTTGATCGGATTGTTTCCCCTGAAAATAAAGACAATACTATCTGTGTGTTGCAGGACAGGGTGTGGTTTGTTTTGAGGTCAGCAAACAAAGATTTTTGAGGATGCAGGAAACGCCAATAAATCAACAATCCCTGAAC
This sequence comes from Siphateles boraxobius, assembly GCF_051911475.1. Lineage (NCBI taxonomy): Eukaryota > Metazoa > Chordata > Actinopteri > Cypriniformes > Leuciscidae > Siphateles > Siphateles boraxobius. Next base: position 877,214 of record NW_027508739.1, read on the forward strand.
TCTCACCGCCCACATCAGATAGAGAACATCTCACTGACTCAGTGCTGTGTATTCAATATACACCCTTAAAACCTTCGCGTGAAAGTGGAGCTTATATTGCTAGAATGCATGTTAATATAATCGAGTATAATTGAAATATACTAGTATGAACCATTTATGCATAAGCTTCACAATGACTAATTCGACGTCCTGATCTGATCCACGATCCAGACTCCAGTATTGATTTATCTTTAATGCTCAAAGGCAAATGTTGGTTGACATTTAGTTGACTTTGCCATTGCTCTCAAAATATATTAAATCCCATTACCTGGATATTCTTTCCACATAAGAATACTTGTATACAACCTCCTTCGAATTTTTAATAACAAACCCACCAGTTAATTTTTATTTTATTTTTTATTTTATTTTTTTAATTCATTTTTTATTTAATTAATTAATTTATATTTTGTATTTTTTTTTTATACTTAATTTAACTTTTTTTTTTTTTTACAGCAGTATTATATAGCCATTTATACTCAAGCCATCAGTTATTTTGTTATTTTATTTCATTTTTAATTTAATTATTTTTTTAATGTTTTTAAATTATTTTTATATTTTATTATTTTATTTTATTGTACTTTATTTCTTTTATTTTAAAGATTTTTTATATATATATATATTTCAGTTGTTTCTCAGCACGCTTTGCCACTTTGCCGAATATCCTGAGATGCTTAAATCTTCAAATTTAATGAATTAGCTCAAAAGTAAAGTGGCATCACAGTATTGAGCAGCTGGGGGGAGAAAATGTGCTTTTTCTTTAAAATAATGTAAAAATGCTTATATACAAGAATACTTATCTCCTTCTAGGTATGATATAGCCATTCATATTCAAGCTAGCCGGTATTAAAGAGGTCATAAACACTCTGGAGATGTGCGATAAGCTGTGCTTGAAGAGTTTATTGATATTAACACAGATTTAGGTTGTGTGTTACGCAGTGTTTAGTCCAGATGCTGCCGCATTCCTGCAGCGTTCCCTGCGGTTTGAGCCGGGCCGAGGGGAGGAACACTGACGCCATTGTTTGCCCTTCCCACAATCCTCTGGGAGGATTCATATGTAGCGTTTGGTGGCATTGGCTGTGATGTTCAGGGTTCACAAAGCAGTCTTAGTTCAGCGGCACGTCAGAAGGAAAGTCAGAGGCAGATCGTTCTCGATAAAATACAGATCTTTCTCATTTTACCGATTATTTCTCGGACACTTTGCTGGAGATCTTGAGATGCTCGAATCTTCAGTGTTCAAGCAGAGGAATCGCCATAGAGAATTAGCTCAAAAGTCATTTTATTTTTTATCTTCATTTAATTTAACAACAGTATTATTTAGCCATTTATATTAATGCCACCAGTTAATTTTTTATTATTTTTGTAATTAATTTATTTCATTTTAAATTTAATTTAATTATTGTATTATTGTTTTATCATTTTTTATTTATTTATATTTATTTTGTCATTTTTATTTTAATTTTAATTATTTTATTATTGTTTTATCATTTTTTGTTTTTTATTTATTTAGATCTATTTTGTCATTTTTAATTTAATTTAATTCTTTAATTATTGTTTTATCATTTTTTGTTTTTTATTTATTTATATTTATTTTGTCATTTTTATTTTTATTTAATTATTTTATTATTGTTTTATAATTTTTGTTTTTTATTTATTTAGATCTATTTTGTCATTTTTTATTTAATTTAATTCTTTAATTATTGTTTTATCATTTTTTGTTTTTTATTTATTTATATTTATTTTGTCATTTTTATTTTAATTTTAATTATTTTATTATTGTTTTATAATTTTTTGTTTTTATTTATTTAGATCTATTTTGTCATTTTTAATTTAATTTAATTCTTTAATTATTGTTTTATCATTTTTTGTTTTTTATTTATTTATATTTATTTTGTCATTTTTTAATTTAATTTAATTATTTTGTTATTGTTTTATCATGTTTATGTTTTTTATTTATATTTTATAATTTTACTTTATTTCACTATTACTTTTATTTTATTTATTTATTAAATATTTCAGTTGTTTCTTGTAGACAGCACGCTTTGACACTTTGCTGAATATCCTGAGATGCTTAAATCTTCAAATTTAATGAGTTTCCTCAAAAGTAAAATGACATCACAGTATCGAGCAGCTGGGGGGAGAAAATCTGCTTTATCATGAAATAAATTTATTTAATTTAATTTTACTTTATTTTATTCTCCTAGACAGCATTATTAGAGAAAAGAGTAAAAAGTAATTAATTTTAATTTATTTAATTAAAATGCATTTTCATTGTACAAATTCTATTTGATTTGATTTACAATAAGAAATAGTTCTTTTTTAATATCTCAACTGTTTCTCCAGATAGCACTGACAGTAAATACAGAAGACACTTTAAGATCATAAAACACTCATATAGTCGCATCAGATGTTAAAGCAGAGGAAGGAATAAAGTTATCTGTTTTTCCTGCTGACTCTGTTGAAATGTGCAGTTTTTTCCTCATCCAGGAAAAACATGCATTTTGAAATGTTGTGGTTTGGATTGAGTTTATAAAAGTGAGTTTGCATGAACCCAGAGGAGAAGTGTGTTGCTCAGAGTTTAATAGCTCCGGAGATTTAAGGAATCTCAGTTATATTCCATTTAAATATCTTTGTTTCTCCTAAAATTACTTTGTAGAAATAAAAACAGATGCACATGAGTCAATAGTAAGAGGACGGAGTTATAATATGAGTGTGAATAACAGCTCAGATGTTTTGATGAGAAAGTGTGTGACTTCGATCAGTGTTGAGATACTTTAGACACACTGTTGTCTTTTTCTGTCAAACTTCTGAGATGTTGGAGACTTTAACAAAGTTCTTGCCTTTTAATTTAACTTTCAACGAGATACAATTGAGATATTACGCATGAAGGTCTCATTTCAGATGTGTTTTTCCTCGTGTAGTGTGTTTGTGATCGTGCATTTTAACATGTGGTCCATGAGAAGAGAATAAATCCGTCATCGTCTGGTCTGCACTTTTCTGTGTGTGTTTATGTATAAGAGTGTGTATGATTTGCTTTTATAGCCGTTCCGTCGCCTTTGGAGAAAATCAATCATCAGTTCTACACATGTTGTTCAAGTATGTTTCTCATTGTTTGAAGTAGAAGTCTATATAGCAGACATATACATATACACTATACACTCATATATACATATACACTCATATATACACTCTCTGCATGAGCAAAGAACATTTCACAAGAGTGTTATTATGAGTAGAAAAATGACACAATACAGGATGATGATTCTCACGAAATCTATCAAGAACTATATATATATATATATATATTATTTGTTTTGTGTATAATGCTTGGCAGTATTTTATGTAAACACAATCATTACCAATCAGGTACTTTAAATTGAAATACAGTATATAAAACAAGTGATATTTGCATGAAGATATTTAGCATTGTTGTCATTATTTTACTATTATTATCATAACAATTAAGCACATTCACCCCAGTAAAAAGTGACCATATTGAAAATTGACATTGAGAATTAGTCAAAAACAAACGCTTAGAAGTAAAATAAGCAGCAGGAAGTGAAAACGTGCTTAGTTATAATGCAAATAATGTCACAATGCAAAAAATCTTAATGGTCCTAAAAAATGTATTAATTATTATTTTTTTTTATTTAAAAATATTGTAATTTTATTTACCCAGACACCAAATATATATATATTTTTTTATTTACCCAGACACCAAAATATTTTGTTTTATTTTATTTACCCAGTATTTTATTTACCCAGACACCAAATATTTTAGTTTATTTTATTTACCCAGTCATCAATTATTATTATTTTATTTATTATTTATTTATTTAAAAATATTTTATTTTATTTACCCGGAAACCAAATATTTTATTTTATTTACCCAGTCATCAATTATTATTTATTTATTTATTATTTATTTATTTAAAAATATTTTATTTTATTTACCCAGACAACAAATATTTTATTTTATTTACCCAGACACCAAATATTTTATTTTATTTTATTTACCAGACACCAAATATTTAGTTTATTTTATTTACCCAGACACCAAATATTTTATTTTATTTACCCAGACACCAAATATTTAGTTTATTTTATTTACCCAGACACCAAATATTTAGTTTATTTTATTTACCCAGACACCAAATATTTTATTTTATTTTATTTACCCAGACACCAAATATTTTATTTTATTTTATTTAGCCAGTCATCAATTATTAGTATTATTATTATTTTTATTTATTTATTTAAAAATATTTTATTTTATATACCCAGTCATCAATTATTATTATTTATTTATTCTTTATTTCTTTATTTATAAATATTTTATTTTATTTACCCAGTCATCAATTATTATTATTTTTTAATTTTTTATTTATTTATTTAAAACTATTTTATTTTATTTACCCAGACACCAAATATTTATTTTATTTTATTTACCCAGTCATCAATTATTATTATTTTTTAATTTTTTATTTATTTATTTAAAACTATTTTATTTTATTTACCCAGACACCAAATATTTATTTTATTTTATTTACCCAGTCATCAATTATTATAATTTTTTTATTTTGTATTTATTTATTTAAAAATATTTTATTTTATTTACCCAGACACCAAATATTTTATTTTATTTACCCAGACACCAAATATTTTATTTTACTTACCCAGACACCAAATATTTTATTTTATTTTATTTACCCAGACACCAAATATTTTATTTTATTTACCCAGACACCAAATATTTTATTTTATATACCCAGACACCAAATATTTTATTTTATTTTATTTACCCAGACACCAAATATTTTATTTTACTTACCCAGACACCAAATATTTTATTTTATTTACCCAGACACCAAATATTTTATTTTACTTACCCAGACACCAAATATTTTATTTTATTTACCCAGACACCAAATATTTTATTTTATTTTATTTACCCAGACACCAAATATTTTATTTTATTTACCCAGACACCAAATATTTTATTTTATTTACCCAGACACCAAATATTTTATTTTATTTACCCAGACACCAAATATTTTATTTTATTTACCCAGACACCAAATATTTTATTTTATTTACCCAGACACCAAATATTTTATTTTATTTACCCAGACACCAAATATTTTATTTTATTTACCCAGACACCAAATATTTTATTTTATTTTATTTACCCAGACAACAAATATTTTATTTTATTTTATTTACTCAGTCATCAATTATTATTATTTTTTAATTTTGTATTTATTTATTTAAAAATATTTTATTTTATTTACCAAGACACCAAATATTTTATTTTATTTTATTTACCCAGACACCAAATATTTTATTTTACTTACCCAGACACCAAATATTTTATTTTATTTTATTTACCCAGACACCAAATATTTTATTTTATTTACCCAGACACCAAATATTTTATTTTATATACCCAGACACCAAATATTTTATTTTATTTTATTTACCCAGACACCAAATATTTTATTTTACTTACCCAGACACCAAATATTTTATTTTATTTTATTTACCCAGACAACAAATATTTTATTTTATTTACCCAGACACCAAATATTTTATTTTATTTTATTTACCCAGACACCAAATATTTTATTTTATTTACCCAGACACCAAATATTTTATTTTATATACCCAGTCATCAATTATTATTATTTTTTTATTTTGTATTTATTTATTTAAAAATATTTTATTTTATTTACCAAGACACCAAATATTTATTTTATTTTATTTACCCAGACACCAAATATTTTATTTTATTTTATTTACCCAGACACCAAATATTTTATTTTATTTATTTACCCAGACACCAAATATTTTATTTTATTTATTTACCCAGACACCAAATATTTATTTTATTTTATTTGCCCAGACACCAAATATTTATTTTATTTTATTTGCCCAGACACCAAATATTTATTTTATTTTATTTACCCAGACACCAAATATTTATTTTATTTTATTTACCCAGACACCAAATATTTTATTTTATTTTATTTACCCAGACACCAAATATTTTATTTTATATACCCAGTCATCAATTATTATTATTTTTTTATTTTGTATTTATTTATTTACAAATATTTTATTTTATTTACCAAGACACCAAATATTTATTTTATTTTATTTACCCAGACACCAAATATTTTATTTATTTACCCAGACACCAAATATTTATTTTATTTTATTTCCCTATTCATCAATTATTATTATTTTTTTATTTTATTTACCCAGACAGTAAATATTTTTCTTTTATTTTTTTATTATTATTTTTTTAAATTAATTTAATTTTTATTTATTTATTTTTTCCATTATTTAATTACATTTATTTTTTTTAATTTAATTTTGTAATTTAATTTGACATGATGGATCTCTGCATGGCCCCAGCTGTAGAAGAGTTTGTCCTCTGTCCTGCTTCACGGCAGATGTTCCTCTTCCTCTGATTGTTGGTTCTGTTGTGTTTCGGGTCAGACTGTCACAGACGACCTCTCCCTCCATTCTTCCTCTCATCATCCCAGTCTCAGACGGTGGATGGGGGGGTCAGTCTGTCGTCTTTAACACACAGGGGTCAACCAGGAAAAAGGAGGCGGGAAAACAATCGAATCAGACGCTTGCGTCTGTGCGCGGTCCAGGAATGCAATAACAGGAAAATTGGGAGGATTATAAATAAGTTTGTGCATTTGAACCGCTCACCCGTGGGCGAACCCGCGTAAATAAACACCCTTTGTCTGCGTTACATTGTTCACTGCGTCTGATTGGTGGAGAAATTGTCTGATAGCACATGAATTATGGGATAATGGCTAGAAAGTGGCTGAATATTTGGCAGGGAGAACAACAGGGTTTCGGGTTGCGACGTGTTTGCATGTGTGGGTTCACACAGACTATTTTAAAATCATTTGATTCTTCATCCAAAAACAGTCATTAGTATTCGGGAATGTTTTTTGGGGGTGGTCTGGTGCAAAGTTTGTGGACCATTACAACAGCCTCATTTCTTCCTAGAAAAACAAGTTAATTTCTGACTAAATATAGCACATATAAAACACAGTTTCAGCTGCAAACTCAGTTGTTTGTTGCAGATAAATAATAATTCATAGGATGATTTTTTTTATTATCATTACATTACTTGTTAACCATAAATAGCTCACAGCTAATGAAGTATATAATATAAAATTATGGAATATTGTTTATGGGAATCGTGGGAAATTTGTTATTTATTTATTTACTTATTTAACAATATGTTTTATTTAAAGTATTTTTTAAATAATATTTTGTATTCAAACTTAAAGTGTATTAAGATTGAGATAATTGTATTGTTATTACTATTATTTATTATTTTAAAATATATTTTATTCAATTCATATTTTTATAGTAAATTATTTTGTATTCAAATTATTTTAAATACAATTAAGACTTATTTAATATTAATTAAATTAATTAAAATAAATTTCAGAATTTTATTATTATTAATATTATTTTTATTTATTTATTTCAAAATATATTTTATTATATATTTATTTATAATAATATAATAATATTTATAATATATTTATTATTTTATTTAAATGTTTAAATGAAATAATTTTGTATTAATTAATTATTTTGTATTTATTTATTTACTTACTTTTTTAATTAATTTAATTATTTTGTTTAAATCATTTTTTTTTAAATTGTGTCTGTAAAGAACCAAATAATTGTATGATTATTATCTATTTTAAAATATATTGTATTTAAATAATATTTTATATTACGTCCAATAATTATTACAATAAAATTGAGATTATTTATTTGCTTATTTTAATTTAATATTTCATTTAATAGTATTTTTAAATTAAATAATACCTGTTCATATTTTTTTTTAAATAGATAATGGTGTTATTATTATTAATCAACTTTTGATCATTGTTTATTTTATAATACCGGTATTGCTGTTGTAGCAGTTTTATTAAATAAATTCGCTCCAGTTCGTCACTCCAAGTCCACTCCAGTCTTTTAAAGTGATACTCCCACAATTAGGAAGATGCTTAATAACACAATTACAAGTATAGTTATTGAGGAAGTGTGTGTGTTGTCCTCCTGCAGATGAGCGAGAGGCAGTGCAGAAGAAGACCTTCACCAAATGGGTGAACTCACACCTGGCGCGCGTGTCCTGTCGGATCACGGATCTGTACATGGATCTTCGGGATGGACGGATGCTCATCAAACTCCTGGAGGTTTTGTCCGGAGAGAGACTGGTGAGTTTGAGCAGGGCTGTGTTTCCTAATTTGCATATTCATGAAGCAATGGTGTCGAGTTACATTCAAACTGTTTAAGGCATAAAGGCATTTTTTTAAAATATGTTATCATTAAAGATGAGTTTTAAGGGACATTTACTTTTGACAATTAGTTTAAATGCCACCCAAGGCATACGCAGAATAAAGGGGCGGGGCCTGGTTGAGTTAGTTAGTAGTGTGTTAAACTGGCGGTTATGGTAAGGGGCGGGACATTTCCCAAACACGCTCAAAGCGCTCGACCAATCACAACACACTGATCCAGCCGACCAATCAGAGCACAGTGTGCTTTTCAGAAGGAGGGGCTTCATAGAGACAGGAAGTAAACAGGAGTGTGTTTCCCGTATAACGGTATATACGTTATACATAAATGCTAGATGTTTTGCTATAAATTACGGACATGCATCTGAGGAATATTTCTCATTTTTCTCAGTTATTGTTCTTTATTTCCAGATTCGATCATAGACTCTTTCTTACACTAGAGCTCGTTCACACATGCGCACTCTTCAAAAACGACACTTTAAATCTCTTGACAAAGACGTAAACTACATTTATCTAAATAAAAGACACAGATTGCACTGAATGTTAGTTTGCATATTTTGCTCAAGATAAGGATTTATTGAGTCCACATGTCATAAAAACAAGAAGCTATTCTTCTAACCACAGGTCGAGATCTGTCGTTCAAACACACAAGTTTGCGATGCTGTTTGCGAATGTTCGTTAGAACGATGTTTTCGGGAAACACGACTCGTTGAACTGCTGATAACGACTGAACTTGCGACTGTAATTGGCTAACAATGCTTTGGGGAAGCGGGTCATACGCACTTCCGGCACATCCGGGAACTTAACTGTCGATTTCGTCCCCGCGCCTTTTTAGGGGAAAATAAACTAGACTTCCCGTAGACCTCAACACAAAATAGCGTCACAAAACAACGTCCGTACACAGCCGGCACTCGTGAATAACTTAAGAAATCACTAAGATTAAACAAGTCAAGTAATTATATGTCCAGCCTGCCTGGTAAGATGCACCAACAAACTTAATTTGGTCAATTTAAAAACATGTCACTTCATTCTCCCAGCGTCAAATTGGCGTAACAACCCAACCCAGTGGGGTTATATATATTATAAGCAGTGTTGGGTAAGACACTCAAAAAAAGTAATCCACTACAAATTACTAATTACTACTTTAAAATTGTAATTTGATTACATTACTGATTACTGCATGTAAAAAGTAATCAGATTACTAATTACTTTACTTTCAAGTTACTTTGAAAACCTATTAAAACTACAAAGTGAAACTCAGTTATTTCCGTAATTTAATATTGCAGACATCCCAAGTCTCCCGCATATTGATAGCGGCTCCCTGATGCCCGCAAATTAGTTCAAATTTGTAACTTAATTTTATTGACATCAGTAACAGTAATCAAGTTACATAAATTTTAAATGCAGTGAGTTACATTACTGCGTTATCACAAAATGTAATTAGAATAACTTTGTAACGCGTTATACCCAACTCTGATTATAAGATATATATCATAATGTATATTATAAGACATCATATATATATTTAAAGATGTTTACTTTCAAAAACGAAGTAAAATCATTCACTGGCTTCCCATGGTGACTCGATGAGGTACTACTGGTGTCGAGTTACATTCAAACTGTTTAAGGCATAAAGGCATTTTTTTAAAATATGTTATCATTAAAGATGAGTTTTAAGGGACATTTACTTTTGACATTAGTTAAATACATTAGTTTAAATGCCACCCAAGGCATACGCAGAATAAAGGGGTGGGGCTTGGTTGAGTTAGTTAGTAGTGTGTTAAACTGGTGGTTATGGTAAGGGGCGGGACATTTCCCAAACACACTCAAAGCGCTCGACCAATCACAACACACTGCTCCAGCCGACCAATCAGAGCACAGTGTGCTTTTCAGAAGGAGGGGCTTCATAGAGACAGGAAGTAAACAGGAGTGTGTTTCCCGTATAACGTTATATACGTTATACATAAATGCTAGATGTTTTGCTATAAATTACGGACATGCATCTGAGGAATATTTCTCATTTTTCTCAGTTATTGTTCTTTATTTCCAGATTCGATCATAGACTCTTTCTTACACTAGAGCTCGTTCACACATGCGCACTCTTCAAAAACGACACTTTAAATCTCTTGACAAAGACGTAAACTACATTTATCTAAATAAAAGACACAGATTGCACTGAATGTTAGTTTGCATATTTTGCTCAAGATAAAGATTTATTGAGTCCACATGTCATAAAAACAAGAAGCTATTCTTCTAACCACAGGTCGAGATCTGTCGTTCAAACACACAAGTTTGCGATGCTGTTTGCGAATGTTCGTTAGAACGATGTTTTCGGGAAACACGACTCGTTGAACTGCTGATAACGACTGAACTTGCGACTGTAATTGGCTAACAATGCTTTGGGGAAGCGGGTCATACGCACTTCCGGCACATCCGGGAACTTAACTGTCGATTTCGTCCCCGCGCCTTTTTAGGGGAAAATAAACTAGACTTCCCGTAGACCTCAACACAAAATAGCGTCACAAAACAACGTCCGTACACAGCCGGCACTCGTGAATAACTTAAGAAATCACTAAGATTAAACAAGTCAAGTAATTATATGTCCAGCCTGCCTGGTAAGATGCACCAACAAACTTAATTTGGTCAATTTAAAAACATGTCACTTCATTCTCCCAGCGTCAAATTGGCGTAACAACCCAACCCAGTGGGGTTATATATATTATAAGCAGTGTTGGGTAAGACACTCAAAAAAAGTAATCCACTACAAATTACTAATTACTACTTTAAAATTGTAATTTGATTACATTACTGATTACTGCATGTAAAAAGTAATCAGATTACTAATTACTTTACTTTCAAGTTACTTTGAAAACCTATTAAAACTACAAAGTGAAACTCAGTTCTTTCCGTAATTTAATATTGCAGACATCCCAAGTCTCCCGCATATTGATAGCGGCTCCCTGATGCACGCAAATTAGTTCAAATTTGTAACGCAAGTAACTTAATTTTATTGACATCAGTAATCAAGTTACATAAATTTTAAATGCAGTGAGTTACATTACTGCGTTATCACAAAACGTAATTAGAATAACTTTGTAACGCGTTATACCCAACTCTGATTATAAGATATATTATAATGTATATTATAAGACATAATATATATATTTAAAGATGTTTACTTTCAAAAACGACCCAAGGCATACGCAGAATAAAGGGGCGGGGCCTGGTTGAGTTAGTTAGTAGTGTGTTAAACTGGTGGTTATGGAAAGGGGCGGGACATTTCACAAACACACTCAAAGCGCTCGACCAATCACAACACACTGCTCCAGCCGACCAATCAGAGCACAGTGTGCTTTTCAGAAGGAGGGGCTTCATAGAGACAGGAAGTAAACAGGAGTGTGTTTCCCGTATAATTGCGTAACTCGTGTTACGCCGTTATATACGTTATACATAAATGCTAGATGCTTTGCTATAAATTACGGACATGCATCTGAGGAATATTTCTCATTTTTCTCAGCCCGCAAATTAGTTCAAATTTGACTCGATGAGGTACGACTGCGAGTAAATGTCCGGGTAAGACGCCTCTGGACACTGGGTTGGGTTGTTACACCAATTTAACGCTAGGAGAATGAAGGGACATGTTTTTAAATTGACCAAATTAAAGGCACACTATGCAGGAATTCCATTTTTGTCAAACAGCTCCCCCTAGAGTCGCCGTAGAGTACTTGTATTTAATGTTACTTTCGTAAATACCACTCACGCAGAGCGTCTCTGCACTTTATAATAATAAAGTAGCCTACCGCGTTTGATGGCTTATAACGTTTTTACATGATTGCAGCTAAATTACAAGTAAATAGTCAATAGCCTACTGTATAATTTCATTTGTGTTTTTTTGAGTGTAATGTAAACATTACAAAATGCCAGATGACATCAATAAAGTTACATGTACATCGCATTAGTTCGTAACAATGTCCGTTATGAAGTCGTTAGACATGATTATTGCAATTTATCATAATAGTTTGCAAATTGCGCTCATTTACACTATTTACAACGTGTAGGCTTATTTATGTCCTGATAATTATGTGAGATATTGACAACTGTTCTCATGATAATCGCAGGAATCAACTTTAACAGTGAAGAGTTTCCCTTTAAGTTTGTTGGTGCATCTTACACGCTCTATGGCAGGCGGGCTGGACATATAATTACTTGACGTGTTTAATCTTAGTGATTTCTTAAGTTATTCACGACTGCCGGCTGTGTACGGACGTTGTTTTGTGATGCTATTTTGTGTTGAAGTCTATGGGAAGTCTAGTTTATTTTCCCCTAAAAAGTGAATCTATTCAGAGACATTCTATGACGTTGCGCCGGTTGTGAGTATTGAGTGATGATGTCATCAGTGGGGGCGGGGCCAT
>NW_027508739.1:895000-915000 GCF_051911475.1 Siphateles boraxobius
GTTAATGTACTATATTTGTTTTTTTATGTGATATTTTGTATTTTTAAAGGATTTTATGGTACTACATGATATTTACGCGGTATTTATCATCCATTTATTCATTTTTTGAGCGTAGACCTGAACATGTATTTTCCAACTTAAACTGTTCATAGTTAAACTGTTGTAAATCTTTTAAAGCACAGACTTGAGTTTGATCTCTTTTCAAAGAATACACTTGGAAGATTATTGCTGAAGTGAAAAAGGTTTTTTAAACTTAAAAAAAGTTACAGAATTTTACGTTTATTTTAATCAAAATTGTGCAAAAATACTGTTTTCAATTTTTATATGAAATATATCATATTTTAATCTAAAACTGTGAGAAAATCAAAGCCATAAATCTAAAGTTGTCTAAATTTGAGGTTGATATCTCAGTAAATGAGCGTTCAGTGAGATGTTGTTCGACCGCAGTACCAAACGCTTCCACTAGAGGAACTTCCTCTCCCGTTCATTTCAATGAGAGGAACACGTGTGACTATTTTTTTCAGGACCATTTAACCTGTCCGAACCTCGTTTTTTTTGTGTTCACATAGCAAGTGCCTAAACCATGCTTCGTACCATTCCAATGAAGAAAAGAAAAAAAAAGTAAACATTTTCCGTCAAAAGTGACGAAGAGCACCAGAGATGTTAAAAAGCCGATAGCTCATGTGCATGATCTGATTGGTCCACAGCCCAAGCCGACGAAGGGCCGCATGCGGATCCACTGCCTGGAGAACGTGGATAAAGCCCTGCAGTTCCTCAAGGAGCAGCGCGTGCACCTGGAGAACATGGGGTCACATGACATCGTCGACGGGAACCACCGGCTCACGCTCGGACTCATCTGGACCATCATCCTCCGCTTCCAGGTGCACACAATCACACCGCTATTAATATTATAAATGTGTCAAATATTATTTCTATTATTTTATCACTGTACTCTTAGATGTATTATTTATTTATATTCACTTAAACCATTTTTTATTATTTATTGGAATTTTTTTAAACTATTTATTTATTTATATAGAACATATTTAGTTTTATTTTATTAGGATGTTTTATTCATTTATATTTATATATTATTCATTTATTTAAAAAAATTTATACATGTACATTTTAGTTAATTTTTATTTATTTATTAATAAAGGAATTATTGCGTTTTTATTACTTTATAACACTTTTTTCCCACACACTATAACACTGTACTTACTCTTAGATGCGTTATTTATTTATATTTATTTATTTATTTACTTGAACCTTTTTTATTATTTGTTGGAACTTTTTTATTTTATCTAAACAAAATATTTTGTTTTATTTTATTAAGATGTGTTATTTATTTACATTTATATATTAGTAATTTATTTATATTAGTCATATATATATATATATATATATATATATATTTTTTTTTTTTTTACATTTTATTTATAGAAAATATTGAGTTTCTATTATTTTATAACATTTCTATCTACTTATCATAGCACTGTACTCTTAGATGTATTATTTTAACTAAACAAAAATATTTTGTTTTATTTTATTAAGATGTGTTATTTATTTTATTATATATAACATTTAATCTAATTTTTAAATATATTTTAACAGATTTTTATTTATTTATATAGAAAATATTGAGTTTCTATTATTCTATCAATAAATCCTACTCACTATAACACTGTACTCTTATATGTATTATTTATTTATATTTGTGTATTTACTTAAACCATTTTTTATTGGAATCATTTATTTATTTATTTATTTATTTATTTATCTATTGTACAGAAAAATATTTAGTTTTCTACTCATTGTAGTACTGTAATATTAGATGTATTATTTATTTATTTAACCCATTTTTATTTATTTATTTATTTATCCTCAAACCAGAGTTTTAAAACTTTTAATAGCGTTTTGATTTTCCTCACATTATGGCTTAAATAAAAGCACGAAACATCCATCATGTTGTGTTATCATTTGTGTGACAGATCCAAGACATCAGCGTGGAGACGGAAGATAATAAAGAGAAACGCTCGGCCAAGGACGCGCTTCTTCTGTGGTGTCAGATGAAGACCGCAGGGTCAGTGAATATCCAGAACAAACACATAAACACACTGGCGTTCTTGATATCTGACCGTTCTCGTTTGTCTCGTTCTTCACAGATATCCCAACGTCAACATCCACAACTTCACCACCAGCTGGCGCGATGGCATGGCTTTCAATGCCCTCATTCACAAACACAGGTACAGATCCAGCACAGGTGTAGAGAGCACCTGAAAACCACTCGAGTAAAAGTACAGCGACAATAACTCCATTACAAGTCACCAATTCCAATACCTCTTACCCAAGATCATTTTATGAAGTATACTTAAAGGTCCCATATTGTACAACTTTCTGAAGTTTTATTTTAGGTTTTATGTCATTAAGAATATATATTTTCTGGTATATGTACCAAAAATCATGTCAATATATGTTTACAGCTCCTTTCTCAGGACCTTTCTCCTTTCTCTTTATAGCAGATTAAGTCAGGTGCCATGCAAAATTTAATGTGCAATTGCGTTACTCATCACAAATGTATTGGAGTAAAAAGTACATTTACTTATTAAAAAGTAAAAATTGCTAATATATTTGTAGTAAGTAGCTAAAAAGATGTACTGTACAGTAACTAATTACATTTACTCCAATACTTTACAGCACTGAGATTCAGTGAGATGCATCAAAAGCTCTGTTAATATCCTTAAAGGTGCATTGTGTAATATTTCTGAGGATCTATTGACAGAAATGCAATATAAGATCCATAACTATGTTTTCAGTGGTGTATAAAGACCTTGCATAATGATATTTGTATTAGGAATGAGCAGTTTCTGTCTACACACACCGCGGTTCCCTTACATTGAAATGCGCCGACATGTTTCTACGGTGGCCCTAAACGGACAAACGCGTTTCGTTACTATGTTGCTCTTCGTGCAAGGAAGCAAGCTTAGTTCAGCGAATAAAACACTGACACAATGATGAACAAGTAACAATAATATTCGCAGTAACATATAGTTTTACTGAATAATTAAATAAACATAATTTCTTAATTTATCCGTGTAAAGAAACCTCATTGCTGAACTGCTACTCTCTGCTGTCTCAGACGACGACATATTTTCCTGTCGGCCACCGTAACTTCTGTTGGTTGCAATTCGTAACCTCACCACTAGATGCCGCTAAAAATCACACACTGCACCTTTAAAATCTCAATGCTTTTGATCTTTCCAGGCCAGACCTTATTGATTTCGACAAACTGAAGAAGTCCAACGCTCACTACAACCTGCAGAACGCCTTCAACCTGGCCGAGCAACACCTGGGTCTCACCAAACTCCTGGACCCGGAAGGTAAAAGCCCATCCGGGTCTCACAACGCACCGGAGGAACCTTTTCATAGTTCCTACACCTATTGGTGGAAGTTCCCGCTTTTCGGCGTGTTGAACTAGGAATGATTTTCGTCCTTTTGGAGGAACTAATTTACTCTTACTTCAGAGTCGGTCTAAACCAGCGCTATAAGAACTAGCCATGACGTTAGTGTTCGCTGATTGGCCGAACGCACGCGAAACACCGGCACCCAACAAAGCTGTTTAAACACACAGATTATAGCCTATATATTTACTCCAGAAACCAACTCTACGAACATGGAAAACAGAAATAGACGGACCTCTTAAAGGGATAGTTCACCCAAAAATTAAAATTCTGTCAGTAATTACTCTCATCATGCACAAAAAAACCCCAAAATAACGACTTTATTCAACTATTCATTTCCTTCTCTGTGGGCCTCGAGTGAGTTCACTAGTGTAACGGCGCAGCGCTTCTGTGTTGTACGTCACACACACACACACACATGACGAGCGTCGGCCAATAGTGAGCCTACGTGTGACGCACAACACAGAAGCGCTGCGCCGTTACACTAGTGAACTCTCTCGAGGCCCACAGAGAAGGACATGAATAGTTGAAATAAAGTCGTTATTTTTGTTTGTTTTTGCGCACAAAAAGTATTCTCGTCACTTGATAAACTTAAGATTGAGCCACTGTAGTCACTTGAACTATTTTAACGATGTCTTTAATAACTTTTCGGGGAACAAGTGTCAATCCCTTAGAAGCCTATGGAGGAGTGATCCAGCTCTCAGATTTCATCAAAAATATCTTAATTCGTGTCGCGAAGATAAACGAAGGTCTTACGGGGTTGAACAACATGAGGGAGAGTAATTACTGACAGAATTTACATTTTCGGGTGAACTATCCCTTTAAGCTTTACGCTGAGGAGAAAATCCAACGCAACTTTGAGGGGACCAAGAGAAACATGATGATTATGTATTTTTCCTCAGGATAGCAAACACACGGCAAATGATAATAACTTTTCATTACTGTCTACTTTCTATGTATAACAGTTCTATCCAATAACGTATTAGACAGGAGTGTTAGACAGATCGTAAACTAATGAACAGAGAACGCGAGCACTGTTTTTTTTTTGCTCAGCTTCTAGCGCCGTCAAAATAAAAGTCTCAATAACAAGCGCAGATCAAACGTTCCTAGGAGAACCATTAGTTCTCGGGGAACCACCATGATGGCTATGGTCAAACACAGTGAACTTGATTTCACCCCTGGAACAACTTTCAGATCAACCAATCAGATTTGAGGGACAAGTTTACAGTTTATGTTAAGTTTAGGCTTAAAACCAGTGTTAGGTGCTTCAACATCAGTGTGATTCACCTGTCATTTCCCTCTGATTTTAGGGAAAGTTACGGGTAGAGTTAGGTTTAGGGGTAGGGGTAGAGTAAGAACTACATTTTGGGACAGGAATGTTATTCCAGGATCAACAAAATATGCTGATCCAGGAACAAAATCACGGTGACCGGTCAAACACACACTCACACTCTTTCTTTTTGTGCAGATATCAGCGTAGACCATCCAGATGAGAAGTCCGTCATCACTTATGTCGTCACATACTACCATTATTTCTCCAAGATGAAGGCCTTGAAGGTGGAGGGCAAGCGTATCGGAAAGGTCTGAGTCTTCAAAACACGTAAACTACTTCCAGAAGGTTCTCCGTTTTCTGTGAAAGAACATTTTAGAGGCTGACGATTTTAGTCGTATGTGTGCTATTTATTTATTTGTTGATAGATATAAGATGTTCTTAATAAAATAAAATGATTTAAATAAATAAAAAGTATAAATAATATATAAGAAGTTAATAAATAAATTCCTATTTAAAATGTAACTGTTAATAATGGCATCATCTTAATATTGCATTTGGTTTTCTATCCTACCTGTTTATTGACTTCTTGACATAAATGTACTGTTTATTTATTTGCTTGTTTGTTTATTTATTTATCAGTTTTTAAATGAATATTAAAATTTAAATAATTAAATACATTCCTATTTTAGATGTAATGGCATCATCTTAATATTTACATAGTTTTTGTTGGTCTTCTTACATCTGGTTATTAACTGATTATTTCAGTCTTGCATGTGCTATTTATTTATTTATTTATTTATTTATTTATTTATTTATTTATTTATTTATTTATTTATTTATTTATTTATTTATTTATTGTAAGCAGCAGCAAAGTCGTAAGTTTAAATATTCCTATTAAAATAAAATAAATAACGTGCTAATTAAAAAAATAGAAACAATTTAAATATAATAAGTCATAATAATTTAAAATATAATATAATAAATAATTAAAATAATACGTTATTTAAATGTAACCGTTAGCAATAGCGACATCTTAATATTTACATACTTAATTTTAGTTGGTCTATATCTTACATCTGTTTTACATTCTGAACTATGATAGGTTTAGTTTCAACCATTTATTTATTTTCAAGCATTTATAGCCACATGTGGAACTGATAGAGTGGCATTTCATGTACAGAATCGAAGCTTCATCTTATCTAAAGCTGTAACTTATGGTGCATTGCGACTTTTATTTCCTTCAGGCAATGCAAAACTACTTTATTAAAACTAGTTTGTGTTTTACTAGGTGCTCGACAACGCCATCGAGACTGAGAAGATGATCGAGAAATATGAGTCTCTGGCATCAGATCTGCTGGAGTGGATCGAACAAACCATCATCATCCTCAACAATCGAAAGTTTGCAAACTCACTGGTCGGAGTCCAGCAGCAGCTTCAGGCCTTCAACACCTACAGGACCGTGGAGAAACCACCCAAGTGAGTGTCTCAAACACACCGTAGGGGTGCAACAATATTTCGTGTCACAAAATATCGCAATATAAAAATGCAAGTGAAACTCGAAAAATTTGAATATCAAGCAAAACTTCATGTATTTCAGTAATTCAAATTAAAATGTGAAACTAATATATTTAGTATATATAACTATATACATATGCACGATTATACTTTTCAGAGGGCCGACATTTCTGTATTTAAAATCCTTTTTTTTTATTGATTTCATTTAATATTCTAATTTTCTGATATTTTGAATTTGGGGTTTTCATAAGCTGTAAGCCATAATCATCAAAATTATAACTTTTGCACGATATTCTAATTTTTCGAGTTTCACCTGTATTAGGACTAGAATGAGCTGAATTTTATTTTCAACTCTCTCTCTCTCTCCACAGATTCACTGAGAAGGGAAACCTGGAGGTGCTTCTGTTTACTATCCAGAGCAAGATGAGGGCGAATAACCAGAAGGTGTACATGCCACGCGAGGGCAAGCTCATCTCTGACATCAACAAGGTGAAAACGACATCAGATTTGACCTTTGACCTTAGAAGCTGCAAGTATTCCTGTGCTCTGAGCCGGCCGCTACGCTGCGCAACCCTCAGTGTTTCTCTCGTTTTTCAGCACAGATATCTAAACACACACTGCCGTTCAAAAGTTTGGGGTCGGTAAGATTTTTAATGTTTTTAAAAGAAGTCTCTTCTGCTCACCAAGGCTGCATTTATTTGATTAAAAATACAGTGAAAATTGTGAAATATTATTCCAGTGTAAATCAGCTGTTTTCTATGTGAATATATAGTAAAGTGTAATTTATTCCTGTGATCAAAGCTGAATTTTCAGCATCATTACTCCAGTCTTCAGTGTCACATGATCCTTCAGAAATCACTATAATATGATGATTTGATGCTCGAGAAACATTTATGATTATTATCAGTGTTGAAAACAGTTATTTACATTTTTATTTCAGGATTTTTTGATGAATAGAAAGTTCAAAAGAACAGCATTTTTCTGAAATAGAATATTTTGTAACATTAAACACTACCGTTCAACACTTTGGGGTCAGTAAGAATTTTTATTTTATTTTTTTGGGGAAATAAATAAAAGAAAGCAATACTTTTATTCATCAAGGAGGAATTAAATTGATCAAAAGTGACAGTAAAGACATTTATAATGTTACAAAAAATTCTATTTCAAATAAATGCTGTTGTTTTTAGCTTTCTGTTCATCAAAGAATCCTAAAACAAATTTACACAACTGTTTTCAACACTGATAATAATCATAAATGTTTCTTGAGCATCAAATCATCATATTATAGTGATTTCTGAAGGATCATGTGACACTGAAGACTGGAGTAATGATGCTGAAAATTCAGCTTTGATCACAGGAATAAATTACACTTTACTATATATTCACATAGAAAACAGCTGATTTACATTGCAATAATATTTCACAATATTACTGGGTTTGTTTTGTATTTTTAATCAAATAAATGCAGCCTTGGTGAGCAGAAGAGACTTCTTTTAAAAACATTAAAAATCTTACCGACCCCAAACTTTTGAACGGCAGTGTGTGTTTACTTGAGATGCAAAATGACTGATATTGAGCCTTGTTTTCTGAATAATGAATCAAGTTTAAGCAAATGCTTAAAACAAGAACAAACATCTGCCAGTGGCATCAGAAAAATAAAAAGATACTAAAGTGAAAACAGGATTATTTTTACTTACACCCCATTGGCAGATATTCACAAAAAGGTAGGAAAACTGCAACACCCATAATGCACCGGGCATGTAAAGGCCACGCCCACCCGTCTGCTATAGGTCGCAACAGTCGGGTTCCTGAACTAAAACATACATTGATTTTCTCCTTAGAATGATAACTCTTTAAAGCCTTAAAGCATTAAAAAATAAACCTTTAAAGACTGTGAGCGATGAGGTTGTTAATCGATTGTATTTGCTTCTGTTGAAGCCGTTTGCCCACATTATTTCAGCTTATTTTTTAAATTATCGTGTTCCTGATGGAAAACTACATTACCCATGATGCAGTACATAAAATTGCTTCATGGGATTGTAGTTCTTTCCTTTACTAAAACCCTTTGTCTTTTTGTCTGAATTTTTTTGCCTCAATTTAAAGTTTGTAGTGTTGTTATTCTCCTCGTAGCTGATTGGCTTTGGTTCATGGCTTAAACATTTTTAGCAAAAACTATTTTAAAATCCCTATGGGAAAAATGAATGTAAAAAATACTTTCAGAACCAGCGCCACTGAAAAAGGCAAGGCAATTTATTTATATAGCACATTTTATACACTATGGTAATTCAAAGTGCTTTACACAAAAAGGAATTGAAATAATCAAAAAATAAAAGCAAGGAAAATTAAAACTGTTATAAAAAATAAAAAAAAGGAATCAAACTCCGCCTTGCTTTAGTAGGAAATACTACTTAGCAAACTTTTATGTCGACAGTATTGTTCCCGGGTGAAAGAATTCAAAAACGTTTAGAGTTACGTTCGATACATCTGGCAAACTATTGCTGACAAATACATTTTGCTGGTGTTTTTGTTACTGTAGTGCATTTTGCATAACTATGGTACAACCGTAGTATTTGTGTGCCGTGAGCATGTAATCTGAATGCTGACGGTGTTGATGTGATGTTGTGGCAGGCGTGGGAGCGTCTGGAAAAGGCCGAGCACGAGCGTGAGTTAGCGTTGAGGACCGAACTGATTCGACAGGAGAAACTGGAGCAACTCGCCAGACGCTTCGACCGCAAGGCCGCCATGAGAGAGACCTGGCTGAGCGAGAACCAGCGCCTCGTCTCACAGGTACAGTCCAGTTCACTGTAGAAACACCTTTCCCAGGTTCAGTCCTACACACACACACACACACACACACAACACGCACACAACACGCACACACACACACGTGCTGTGTCCTTCATGGCGCTGTGCTATGTTATTCCAGCACTGATTTCAAACGATTTTGTGCCCCCTGGTGGTGAAAGATTTTATTTTATATTAATACATTGACATTTTATTTATATATTTCTGAACTCTGCTATGATATTAAGATATTCAATTATAATATATTCAACCATGTTTATTTATATTATTATGAATTATTATGTTATTACTTATTGATCATTTATATTATTATTTATATTTTTGTAAAGAAAATAAAGGCTTTAAATTAGCTAATTTTTATAATGTACATTATATATATATATTTGAAAACATTGTTTACTAATAATATTATTACCTATTTTTTGACAGGCTCTTAGAGACTTGCATCGGTCTTCATACATATATATATATATATATATATATATATATATATATATATATATATATTTTTTTTTTTTTTTAATATATTTTAATAATTATGAATTATGTTCTTATTATAAATTTACATTATTATTTATATTATTTTTATGAAAACAAAAGCTCTAAATGAACTCTCTCTGCTTCCTCTAAACATACAATAATTTTACTACATTTCTGAACAATGTTATTATGAAAGATATTTAATTATAATATATTTAAAAAACAACGTTTAATTTTATTTTAATATTTATTATAAATGTTTTTATTTTAATATTAATTATAAATATTTTTCTCTTAATATTTATTATAAATATTTTTATTAATATTTATTATATGTTATTATCACTTATTATCCATTTATATTATTATTTATATTGTTTTATGCAAATAAATTTTTTTATAATTTCCTGCCTCTAAACATATATGAACCAAATAATAATCATACTTCTGAACTGTTATGAAAGATAGTTTGTAGAAATTTGTCTTTTTCTTGATTTAATATAGTTTGTGTAAAAAAAACTGTGTTCCCAGCCATATATACAATACAGTATATACATTTTTTAACGTTTTTTTTTTTTGTTTGCTTTTCTTTTTCTCATACATACAAATACAGAACCAAAAAACTAATATAAAATAAAACGACAATTTTTTTTTTTTTTTTTACCCAAAACAGTCTTATAAGATAAAGAGAAATAATTTTTTAAAACATGTTAACATGTTTTTGTACATTTGGCATTTCTGAAATTTCCAGATGTATAATCTTAGATTAATAATAAAAAAAAACAGAACAGACAAAAACGAATCGCAGGTCCTAGGACGTTATTGCTTATGGGACTCTGCAATATTCTTTCTACTGCTTTTTTTCTATTTATTGCCGCTATGTTGAATTGCATGTTCTGTGTTACGTTTACTTAGTGTTTTGTATTGTGCTTGTGTGTTAATTTTAGGAGTTGCACCTAAGAATTTCGTTGTAAAGCTAAGTGCAATGACAATAAAGGCATTCAATTCAATTAAAACTAGTGTTTTTTCTTAACATTCCTGTTTCTTTTCTGCAGGACAATTTCGGATTCGACCTCCAGGCGGTCGAGGCGGCGACCAAAAAGCACGAAGCGATCGAGACGGATATCGCGGCGTACGAGGAGCGCGTTCAGGCGGTGGTGTCCGTGGCCAGAGAACTGGAGGCCGAGAACTACCACGACATCAAGCGCATCGCGGCGCGTAAAGATAACGTTCTGCGGCTGTGGGAGTATCTCCTGGAGCTGCTCAAAGCTCGCAGACAGAGGCTGGAGATGAACCTCGGCCTGCAGCGCGTCTTCCAGGAGATGCTCTACATCATGGACTGGATGGATGAAATGAAGGTGAGAGAGATGAACATTAAAGTATAGATTCTAGCTATAGAAAAGGCAAAAAGGTATGAGATTTCATCCAAGGGTTAGCAGGTTTACAGTGCTTAGCATAAGGGAACACACCTATGCTAAAGTTGACTAAAAAGAGGAATAAAAAATCATCTTTTGGAAATTAATCTTAATGCCTTAATTTAAAAAATGAGGAAAAATCCAACCTTTAAAGACACCAATTTTCTTTGTGAGTGAATTATGTATCGTAAATAAATAAATGTTCTTCCTTAAAATACAGGGTGCGTAAGTCAGGACACCCCTATGTTAAATTCCCATAGAGACAGCATTTTTATTTTTAAAGGCCAGTTATTTCATGGATCCGGGATACTATGCATCCTGATAAAGTTCCCTTGGAACGTTTTATGCAAATAAAAATAAATGATAATTTTCTATAATTTTGCCACAAAAAATCTCTGCTTCCTCTAAACATACATGAACCAAGTAATCATACTTCTGAACTGTTATGAAAGATAGTTTGTAGAAATTTGTCTTTTTTTAAATTTAATATACATTTTGTGTAAAAAAAAACTATACAATATATACATTTTATTTTTTTTGCTTTCTTTTTCTCATACATACCAATACAGAACCAAAAAAAATGTACAAAAATAAAACAACAACAACAGAAAAAAAACAACCCATATTTACATATTCATCTATGCCGATGTTCGTTAACGGTATATCGCTGCAAAGTATTATTTTACTTCTATGTGATGAATGAGTGTAAGTTGCTGCTGCAGTTTCACTGAACGGCCACTGGTGTCGCTAAAAACACAGGTTTCTGAATTCTACATATAGACCCTTTAAGCTTTTGTATTTATTCATTCAGCGGAAAGTGACTTACAAAATCACAAGCAATTTGTCATTAGAGCTAACAGAATTTTGCAGCACACGATGCCAAGTTTCAAGTATAAACGAGACTAGTACATCAGCATCAAAGCCAGGTGAACAATAACTTTTAAGTTCTGTCAAGAACACTATCGTCAAATACGAATGACAATTAGCATACAGCATATTTTTATTAATGTCAATATTTTAAAGTACAACAATTCGAGAATTTAGTTCGATTCAAAGGGGAATCAGGAATGCCAAGGTGGAGCTGGGGAGGGAGGAGGGTAATTATCTCCTGAGAAACACGATAGCTGTTGATAATACTAAAGGAGTTTATATATGAATACAGTTATAGGCGTCGTATTCCTATAGGTAGATGTGGATCAGCTGACCCGCCAGAACTGACGCTACGCTTGATTTTCATATCCTGATGATTGTCCGCTGTTCTCCGCAGATGTTGCTGCTTTCTCAGGATTATGGGAAGCACTTGCTGGGGGTGGAAGATCTTCTTCAGAAACACGCGCTGGTGGAGGCCGACATCGGCATACAGGCCGACCGCGTCAAAGCCGTCAACGCCAACGCTCAGAGGTTCGCCGTGGATGAGGAGGGTAAGAACAGCTCTCGCTTTGAGAAGATGTAACATTTAAAGGTCTCATATTGTCAAAACTGAAATTTCCTGGCTTTTTTCATGATAACAGAGGTCTAGGGGGTATGAAACTACCATATGAGTTTCAAAACAGTCGATCCACAGACAAAGTGTTGCAAATTAGCAGTTTTGCTATAACACTAAAAAACAATGCATTTTGTTTGTAAAATGCTGTTGTTATTATATCAAATAAATAAATAAAATAAAAAATGCACACAGCATGCATAAAGTAGCTGTGACTTCCATATATTTGTGATGTCAGAACTACTCAGTCACCAATGGTGGGTCACTCAGAAAACAACAGGCCAATCAGAAGAGAGGCTCATGAATATTCAGTAAAATCGAGCTGTTCTTGGCAGAGCTCCTGAGAAAGCAGCTGTAAAAATATATTGACATGGTTTTTGGTACTTATACCGCAAATATATAGTCTTAAGGACATCAAAACCTAAAATAAAACTTCAAAGTTGTACAATATCGGACCTTTAAACAAGTAATTTGGTTTAGTGTCTTAATGCCATCAGGAACTGACTTTAGTGTGACGGATGTTTGTTTAATATTCAAACGTAGAAATCAATTTATACATATTTTATTGACATTTACATTCACATTTATGCTTTTAGCAGACACTTTTAATCCAAAGGGATTTACAAAAGACAGAAAAAAGCAGTTTGTGAAATATAATGTTTTTTTTTTATATAAAATCATATTATTTCAGAATAAAATATAAATTGGGAGTCCAGGTCCAGTCCAGACAGCTCATTTATTATAGTGGGAGAAAAATATTTTGTGAGTTTATAATCTTTTATGATTCTTTTTATGATGCATTAGTGATTCCAGGTGAAAGACCAGCAGGTTCAGATTCAGATTGCTGGAGCGGAGTCGTTTTTCTATGCAGATTTGGTCCAGATCGGGTTTTGCAAGGTTCCCATTGTCTTTGAAAACCTGGAAATAAAGGGAATTTAAGAACTGATTTCTAGGCCAGGAAAAATCAGGGAAATGTAATAAATTTTAGAAGTCTGGATATGCTCTAAATGGAGTTAATCCTCGTTTAAGCCACAATCAAATCTCAGCACATTTTATTTCCATGATCCACTTCAGACATTCTACTAACTACAAATAACTCTGCAACTACATGTCAATAAACTCTCATTATAGTATTAGTAGTTTGTTAGGTTTGGGTTAGTAGAATAAGTTTACATACTTGAAAGGTTATAGTTAGTAGAATGTCTAAAGTGGACCATGGAAATAAAGTGTTACCCTTTTTTTGTATGCACACATATGTATATAAAATATAATTGATTAAATCTCTTAATTCCAAGATTTGTAATGGACATCAGTATTCTGCCTTCGCTTTTATCTCATATATATATTTCATTTATTTATATATTTTATATATATATTTGTATGTGCATTAGTCAGTTTGTATGTCTATTTAGTTTTGTTAATTTTTATTTCAGTTTGTCTTTTTAATGCTTCAACTTAAACTTCAGTTAGTTGCCAAAGCAACATTTATTTTTTAATGTTAAGTTTTTAATCTAATATTTACATTTTATTTTATTTCAGCTTTATTTTAATTAATGAAAGCTGTTTTTAAAGTCCCCCTGTAGTCAATAATTGTATCCCTTAAAACGCATCTTTGATCACCAAAATTACATGTTTAAATGTTTTTTTCCTTGTAAAATAATTCTTAATGCCTTAAAATAGCTTGAACTCCAGTTTTAAGGAGAAACTACTCAGCAATGCTGTCGACTTATGAATTTACACATGGTTTGTCTTAAAGCACATTAAAAACACCACATAGACACATAAACAACATTAAAAGCTGGATTTTCACCACAGGGGGACTTTAATAGTTTTAATTTCAGCTTTAGTTTTAGCTAAAAAACTCTTACACAAAAGACTTACACATGGAATTATCCCCAAAATAATAATTTTTTAAATATTAGAAATACATTGGTCTAAAAGGGCGGGAAATCCTTTTTCCAGAAGCATGTAGAGTCCATATGCTCCTAGAAAAAGGATTTCCCGCCCTTTTTGACCAAGGTCAAAAGCGGCTATATATATGTAAATTAAGTAAATTAATAACTTTTTTACTACAAAAATAAACATCACTGAGCTTACCTAAGCTGGACTGTGACGCTATTTTCTTCTGGAAACAAACTCTGTTGCATTATTTTCCTGTTATCTCTGTAAAGCTGCTTTGAAACAATCTGTATTGTTAAAAGCGCTATATAAATAAAGCTGACTTGACTTCTCCATCCCTCTTTAGGCTACAAACCCTGTGACCCTCAGGTCATCCGAGACCGCGTGTCCCACATGGAGTTCTGCTACCAGGAGCTGACCCAGTTAGCATCCGAGCGTCGCGCACGCCTCGAAGAATCCCGGCGTTTGTGGAAGTTCTTCTGGGAAATGGCCGAGGAAGAGGGATGGATTCGGGAGAAAGAGCAGATCCTTTCCTCAGACGAGTGTGGGAAGGATTTAACCGGCGCCGTCCGTCTATTGAGTCAACATCGCGCTCTGGAAGACGAGATGAGCGGGCGCTCGGGACACCTCCAGAACACGGTCCGCGAGGGTCAAACGATGGCCGACGCCGGGCATTTCGGCGAAGCTAAGATCCGTGAGCGTATCGCGGATGTTCAAGCGCAATGGGCCGCTCTGGAACAACTGGCGTCGGTGAGGAAAACCCGTTTGGAAGAAGCTTGTAGCCTTCACCAGTTCCAGGTCGACGCTGACGACGTAGACGCCTGGACTTTAGACGCGCTTCGGATCGTCTCCACCTCAGATGTCGGCCATGATGAGTTTTCAACGCAAGCTTTGGTTAGGAAACACAAAGACGCGTCGACCGAGGTTGCTAGTTATCGTCCGGTGATTGACGCTCTCCACGAACAGGCTCAGGCTCTTCCTCCCGAACAAGCGAAGGCGGCGAACGTTAGCGAGAGGCTAGCGGGCATCGAGGAACGCTATAGAGAGGTTTCGGAGTTGACCCGTCTGAGGAAACAAGCCTTGCAAGACGCCCTGGCGCTCTATAAGATGTTTAGCGAGGCGGATGCGTGTGAACTCTGGATCGATGAGAAAGAGCAGTGGCTCAACAGCATGGAGATCCCCGAGAAACTGGAGGACCTTGAGGTCATTCAGCACAGGTGAGAGGTCAAGTCTGTGGGCCTATCATACAGTTGCGTAACGAGCCAATTCCGGGCCCTTAGGGAAAGTTTGGGAACCCCTGCCGTAGATGGTCTCGCTTTAACCTCACACACACACAAACACACAGCTTTAACCTCGCACACGAGCAGATCCGTTTGCGCTCTGAAGAAGCGTTCAGTTTTTCCGCTCGCAAATTCCACGTAATGTAAATAGCGAATCCGCCATGGCGCGAGCGCAACTTGCTTTTAAAGAGAATAGGAGAAGAGACTCTGGTTGGTTTATTGCACATTACACCCAAAACACACCCTTTACTCATTAAAGGGACAATGTGTAGTTTTTTAGGTATTTTATTATCTAAAATCAATATTTTTATTCATAAATATGTCCTCAATGGTGTACAAATACCTCTGCCAATGATCTGACTTATCCTCGTAAACGAAGAATTGATTATCTTTATATACATGTGACGGGTAGGTCCACGGAGGCTTCCATGTTGTTCCACCATCTTGAAAAACTATAATAGCAGAGAGGGCCAAAAAGTACTAGGCCAACGCATTTCCACAAGGCGTTTTCATTCAGAGCCAGCGTCACATGACTGAAAGCAGCAGAACCGGAGGAGCAGAGCAGTGAGAGGCGCTTCACGGCCCCGGCAACTTTAAAAGGTTGCATTGCACTGTTATTATTCATACTGTAACATTCGTCTGTTCGTTGTGTCAAGTTGCAGTTTGTTTGAAATAACAAGCCTGTTCACCCGAAGGAAAACTCGACGAAGTGCTATTAGAAGATATATTGTCATAGCTTTTTGGTACATAACAGCTACCGTAGATGCAACACGCATTTGAAAAAGCGAGGCGCTGAGAGAGCACAATTTGTTTGAATGGAAAATACAATTTCACCGCTAGATGGGAGAAATTCCTACACAATGTCCCTTTGAGAGAATAGAGAAAACCCTTTAGACCATGCGCCGGGAGCGCCGACCATTTGTCCCGTCGTTAAAGTGCACTTGCGCTGTGCGCTTTAGACCATGTGCTTAGATCGTTAAAATAGGGGCCCTGTATATTTGTGGCCATATTTGTGGCATGTTTTGCGCCATTACTTTGAATTATGTGCTGAACAATGCAGTGTTTGCAGATACAGTAAATGATTCTTAGTGAATTCCACCAGAATGTTTGAAACTTTCAAGGTAATCGAATTATAGAATGAATCAGGAGTTTGTTTTGCACTCACAAAACCGGTAACCGTAGTCATATTAACCGGATAATGGTTAGCCAGCCGTCTCAGAACCACTCTGCCAAAAGTTGAGCTAGATGAGTTAAGTTTGTCATGACAAACAATGATGTTGGCTTGAGAAAGCCTAAAGTTTGAAGTAGCTTTAAAAGCTTGGATTTTTAAGCAGTTTTATGTTTAAATTAAACTTAAAAAAGGTTTTAAGCTTTAAAAAAAATAATTTAAACATAAAACTGCTTAAAAATTCAAGCTTTTAAAATTACTTTAAACTTAAAACGGTTTTAAGCTTTTAAAACTAATTTAAACATAAAACTGCTTTGAAATTCAAGCTTTAAATCTAATTTAAACATAAAACTGCTTAGAAATTCAAGCTTTAAAACTAATTTAAACATAAAACTGCTTCAAAATTCAAGCTTTTAAAAGTACTTTAAACTTTAAAAAGGTTTTAAGCTTTTAAAACTAAAGTAATTTTAAAAGCTTGAATTTTGAAGCAGTTTTATATTAAATTAGTTTAAAAATCTTAAAACCATTTTAAGTTTAGAGTAGTTTAAAAATCTACTTTAATCTGAAGAGGTTTTAAAAGTTTGAAGCTGTTTTAATTTTGAGTTTGAAAGCTTGAAGTTGTTATAAAAGCTCAAAGGTTTAAAGGTTTTAAGAACATTCAGCCTCTCTGACAAGACGGATAATTCAAATGCTATTCAGTTGCTAGCATGATGATACGCTGGTGATTGTGTGATGATGATGAAAAAGATTTCTTCACGTTCCAGGTTTGAGAGTCTGGAGCCTGAAATGAATAACCAGGCCTCACGTGTGGCGGTCGTCAATCAGATCGCCCGGCAGCTGATACACAACGGACACCCGAGCGAGAAAGACATCAAAACCCAACAAGACAAACTCAACACCAGGCAAGTCATAGCACTTTATATTTCTGCCAAATGTAGTTTGTGTAGAAAGCAGAGCTATTATAGCTGGACACCAGAACATGTCACTGGATGCTGGTACCCGGCATGGGGAAAAACTAACTGGGATTTGTCTGATAAAAATGCTATTTATATATATATATATAAACATGAAATAAACGAAATAAACATGAATGAGCATCTAAAAGTGAGTGAAAAGATAGAGAACAACTTATCGAAATCCATATGATATCACATGAAATTGCTCAATCAGTGTTTCAACCGTGGAAAGACGTCAGTTAAACAACTTGTAATCAATGTAACGTCACATTTACCATAGAAAAAACATATGTGACCATAAACTCGTTAGTCAGCTAGAAAAATTAACTCTAGAGAGGAGAATTTTGCTTAATATATGCACCATATTCATTATAATTTTTAATGTCCTTAAATATTTAATGCATGTTTGAATAAATCATGACAGCCACCATTAAAATGTTTATAATATATATTACTTTCTTATTATAAAAATAAATAAAAGTGTATTTTAAGTGTTTGTATAGCTACAAATCAGTTCATTTTTACCTCAATATTATAGTAGGCTAATGAACTGACTGAGATTTGTTTTCCTTGAGAAAATTTGGCATGTATTGTACCTGATATCCAAAACAATCAATATTGAATCTAATCTAATCAAAATCGAATCAAATTGTGAAATTTGTGTCAATACCGAGCCCTAATATATATATATAAATGCTAATTGTTTTAAAAAAAAATTGTATGGCTTTATATATGCATTTTGCCGCTGTTTGGATGTAGTAAAACACCAACAGATGTAGCAGAAAATATCTGGGTCATGTTTGCATTTTATTTTCTGTCACTGGTCATAATTGAAATCAACATTAGGCATAAAATAATGTCATACATGTGAATATCAGCTGAGAATTGAACATAGTTGTAACCTGGCTCAGAGAAAGATATGTCTTTGTGTCAGCTTTTATAGTGATAATGCATGACTTCTCCAAAAGTAAAAATGCTATGAAATGCACTATTTTTGGAATCAGCACTCTAAAATTAGTTAGAAACAAGTATTGGATTTAATACAGCAAATATGATGCAGGTCGGTGTAGAAAACGTTTTTCTTGCTTACTATTTTTGCCTTATTTTCTAAAAAAAAAATATATAAAAAAATCTTAAATCAGTATAGATATACTTGACAAGAAAAATAAACTTAATTCAAAGGGAAAATAAGATTATTTTTCTCAGCCTACTGACAGATCTTTATTGTTTTTCAGTAAACAAAACTTACTTGCTTTTCTAGTGATGTGGAATTCACGGGTGTAATTGCGAAATTCAGTCATAAAAATCAAAGGTCTTCAGACAACCCGTCAAAATAAAAGTTTGGTTTAACTTCAAGAAATTGTGACAGAAATACATTTAATAATTATAATTATATATATATATATATATATATATATATATATATATATATATGTATATATATGTGTATGTGTATGTGTATATATATATATACATATATATATATATATGTATATATATGTGTATGTGTATATATATATATATATATATATATATATATATATATAAATAAAATATACAATTAAAACAGAATCCAGAAAACTTAAAAAAGAAAACACAGAATTTGGTAAAATAAATAAATAAAATGAATAAATAAATGAAAATATTTTATAGGGCCTAAACATGTCATTTTTGTTAAACTTTTAATAAATTATTGTTAAATTGTTTAAGTTACGAAAATTAATTTTCTCACCCCGCTGACAGATATTTCTTGTTTTAATCACAAACTGGCAGTTTATCAGTAATCTTGCTTCTCAAGTAAATGTATCTTGATTTAAGAATGTTCAGATATTTCTATTGGAAAACCAGACATTTAGTGCTCTATGATGTGGAATAATTCAGTCATAAAAATCAAAGGTCCCGGCAAAAAAAAAGTTTGGTTTAACTTCAAGAAATTGTGACAGAAATTGTGTGTGTGTGTGTATTATTATTCTTTTTTATATAGTATAAAATATATAATTAAAAGAGAATCCAGAAAACTTAAAACAGAATACAGAATTTGGTCAAATAAATAAATAAAATAAAAATACAATACAATAAAAAAAAAAAAGTATTTAATAGGGCCTAAACATGTCATTTTTGTTTAACTTTTGATAAATTATTGTTCAATTATATAAGTTACAAAAATAACTTCTCTACAGAATTACTTCTCACGTAAATGAATCTTGTTTTGAGAATGTTTTGATATTTGTAGAGGAAATCAAGGCTTTGTATTGCAGTGCATGT
>NW_027508739.1:920000-942500 GCF_051911475.1 Siphateles boraxobius
CATCCATCCATCCATCTCTGTCATTCTATATATCTATCTATCCATCCATCTATCCATCCATCCATCCATCTCTGTCATTCTATCTATCTATTATCTATCTATCTATCATCGGGTCATCCAGGTTATTTCATTACTTCAAACTTCTATTTCGAACTTTTCACCAGGTTTTCTCAAGCCACCATCAAAGTGTGTGTTGCTGATATTTGATGTAGTTGTGCTGTGTATCTCTCTGTAGGAGTATGTTCTGGCCCATACGGAGATGCCCACCACCCTGGAAGGGGCGGAAGCTGCCATTAAGAAACAGGAGGACTTCATGACCACCATGGACGCCAATGAAGACAAGATCAACAGTGTGGTGGAGGCCGGCAGGAGACTGGCCAGCGATGGGAACATCAATGCCGACCGCATCCAGGAGAGAGCAACCTCCATCGACGACCGGTAACGGGACACATGCAATTAACTGCCTTAAAGGATTAGTTCACTTTCAAATGAAATTAAGCCCATGATTTACTCACCCTCAAGCCATCCTAGCTGTATATGACATTCTTCTCTCAGACTAATGCAATTGGAGTTATATTAAAAAATATCCTGGCTCTTCCAAGTTTTATAATGGCAGTGGATTGCAACCAACAGATTGAAGGTCAAAAACGTGCATCCACTCCACACTGCTCCGGTGGATTAATAAAGGCCGTCTGAAGCAAAACGATGAGTTTGTGTGAGAAAAATATGAATATTTAACGTTACTAAGTAAAATAACTAGCTTCCGGCCAAACGGCCATACACAGGCTCTACTTACGCCTAAAGCACAACATACGCATTACTCGCATAAGTTGCGCTTTAGACTTAAGGGGAATCCGAATGTTCATTTGGCGGGAAGCTAGTTATTTTACTTTTTACAGTTTTTCTCAGTCGCTTTGGTGCATTTCTTAGATCAAAAGTGCAATTCTTGATACTACTTGTACACATTCCAAATCATCTAGTCACTTGTGCACATCATTAAAGCAATTTCTTATTCCTTTGAACAAATTGCAATTGCTTTTGTACAAATTGCAATTGATAATGTACAAGTGTCAGCTTTTTTTCACATTTTCAATTGCTCATGTCATGTTGATCAAAACATAGCATATGGTTCTCTGTTGAATAATCTTACCCCTAAAAACATCTAAGCATTAGTTCCTTGCATAAGCCATTACATGCAAAATTGTTGAACTATTTGTCATAACTGTCAAGCATAGTTTTACACAATTCTATTAGACCTTTTGTAAAAAAACGTGAATTGATGAATCGTGCAGGTGAAATTGACTCTCACTCATGAAGGAATGTAAAGTGTTAGTTCAACCAACAATCAGTTGTCTAAATTGCTCAAAGGTGCATCTCATGAATACAGTAATCATTGGCAAGCATATATACAGACCACAACTTAGGGGTGTTTCCTGTGTTTCTTCCTAAATTAGTTTTTTTTTCCTTTGTGCCCCTTGTTTTTTCTTACTGTAAATTATTTAGTTTTTACTTTCATAAAGTAGCACTAGTAAAAGCTAGGGGTGTAATGATTCCCTCATGTCACGATTCGATACATAATCACGATACTGAACTCACGATACGATATTATTGCGATACTCCAAGACATTTGATAAAAAAATTAACAAAAAATGAACTGTTGATTAAAATGCTAATTTTGGTATTACATTGTGTGTGTGTAAATGAATAGTGCTGGAAATACAGGACAATAGAGACACCAGAATAACAATATTCATGATTCTGAAGCTGAAAATACAGAATTATTTTAGATGAATATGCTTGAACTGACTAGATATATTTAAAATAATGTTGGACACTTTTACTGGTAACATCAGACATTTGGCATTATCAGGATCCACAAATATTCCTCCATTGCAGTATTATACATTATATTCAACATTATATATATATATATATATATATATATATATATATATATAGTATTTTACGTAATGTAGTACTGACACTACAACTCTTTTTGAATTTTTTTATTTTGGGTGAACTACACACAATACAGATTGTCACGATCCACGATACATATTGTTGGATTTTTGTATTGCGATATATTGTGACATGATATATTGTTACATCCCTAGTAAAAGCTGTGAAAAACAAAATCCTGTCCATTCTCTTTCTATCAATAACCCACATACAGTAATATGTAAATAGTACTGTTGAAATTGATAATATGCCATAGAAGTGCAGCCTTGTGCAATTTCAATACAGTAACTGTCATCCAAACTGAAGCCTACTGTAAGTTTACATGAGGTAATACTGTCAAAGTACACAGTTACAATTGAAAACATGCCTAAACATTTTGACGACCTTGTTCGTGAACAATGACTCAATGACTTATCATTCTGATGACACTGACATGATCATTGGCATGAATATTTACTTTTGAGAGATGTACTAAGGATTTTTAGTGACGGACTAGCTTTAGAAACATATCTATAATATATTGCAGTTTGTACAAATTGTTCTGAGAAATGCACTTATTATTTTGCACATGTTACGGATGATGTGAAAAACGCACCAAAGCGACTGAGAAAAACTGTAATATTTTTCTTACACAAACTCATTGTTTTGCTCCAGAAGGCCTTTATTAACCCACCGGAGCAGTGTGGAGTTCATTTATTCACTTACTTAGCTGACATTTATTCACTTAGCTGACGCTTTTATCCAAACCGACTTACAATTGCTAGATATGTCAGAGGTTGCACGCCTCTGGAGCAGCTAGGGATTAAGTGTCTTGCTCAGGGACACATTGGTGTCTCACAGTGGTTTCGAACCCAGGTCTTTCACACCAAAGGCATGTGTCTTATCCACTGCGCCATCACCACCACCAGTTCATTTACGATGGATGGATGCACGTTTTTGAGCTTCAATCTGTTGGTTGCAATCCACTGCCATTATAAAACTTGGAAGAGCCAGGATATTTTTTAATATAACTCCAATTGTATTAGTCTGAGAGAAGAATGTCATATACAGCTAGGATGGCTTGAGGGTGAGTAAATCATGGGCTAATTTTAATTTGAAAGTGAACTAATCCTTTAAAGTGAATAGGAATTAGCGCTGCACGATTAATCGCAGTTTCCATGTAATTACACTTAAACCGATTTGGCTTATCGCGATTTTTAAATCACAAAGGTTGCGATTATTATCATGCGATTATTATTTTTAAAAAAAATTATGCGCAGCTTGTCAGTGACGTACGGCTCTGTAAACGCTACTCACTCTGAAAGCACTGTGAGTTTGACTCACTTATAACGTGCATTTGAAAAAGCAACACGCGTCAAACATCTTTCCAAACATGAGAAGCATTTATGAACCTCTTGGATACGTGGTGTGTGTGTGCGTGTGTGTTAGACGCCCTCTGGTGTTCAGATGTATATGTGGTGTGTGTGTGTGTGTGTGTTAGACGCCCTCTGGTGTTCAGATGTATATGTGGTGTGTGTGTGTGTGTGTGTTAGATGCCTTCTGGTGTTCAGATGGATATATGGTGTGTATGTGTGTGTGTTAGACGCCCTCTGGTGATCAGATGGAAATGTGGTGTGTGTGTGTGTGTTAGACGCCCTCTGGTGTTCAGATGGATGTGTGTGTGTGTGTGTGGGAGCACCCTCTGGTGTTCAGATGGATATGTGGGGTGTGTGTGCGTGTGTGCGTGTGTGTGTGCGCGCGTGTGTGTTTGTGTGTGTGTGTGTGTGTGTGTGTGTTTGTGTGTGTGTTAGATGCCGCCCTCTGGTGTTCAGATGGATATGTGGTGTGTGTGTGTGTGTGTGTGTGTTAGACGCCCTCTGGTGTTCAGATGGATATGTGGTGTGTGTGTGTGTGTTAGACGCCCTCTGGTGTTCAGATGGATGTGTGTGTGTGTGTGTGGGAGCACCCTCTGGTGTTCAGATGGATATGTGGGGTGTGTGTGCGTGTGTATGTGTGTGTGTGATAGCGCCCTCTGGTGTTCAGATGGATGTGTGTGTGTGTGTGTGAGCGCCCTCTGGTGTTCAGATGGATATGTGTGTGTGTCTGTGTGTGTGTGAGTGTGTGTGTGAGAGCGCCCTCTGGTGTTCAGATGGATATGTGGTTTGTGTGTGTGTGTGTGTGTGTGTGTGTGTGTGTGTGTGTGTGTGTGTGTGAGCTCCCTCTGGTGTTCAGATGGAGCATCTACTACTGATCAGCAACTTCACATAAAATAATCACAGCCTTTGCCAAATCGCGTGCAGTCTCATTGCGATTAATCGTGCAGCCCTAATAGAAGTAGTAGATAAAAGTGTAGGACTGACTTTCGACCTTTGACCTGCAGGCATAAGAAGAACCGTGAGGCGGCTGTGGAGCTTCTCATGAGGTTGAAGGACAACAGAGACTTGCAGAAGTTCTTGCAGGACTGCCAGGAGGTGAGTTTAAATATAAGGCAAATCCCAGAGAAATAAATCTTAACTAAACCAACTCCAACCTACTTTACCCACTTTAGAAGACTGGCAATTTATGGAGAAGATGGAGGGAATTTGTGGACCAAGATAATTAGTAATTATATAATAGATGTCATCATAAATTATTGTTATATGTGTGTGTGTGTGTGTGTGTGTGTGTGTGTGTGTGTGTGTGTGTGTGTGTGTGTGTGTGTGTGTGTGTGTGTGTGTGTTTTCTCATTGATGGCAACTTTTTTTGTTTGGTTACCTTTGCCATAACAAATTCATTATGAAATTCAAAGGAATAAATGCATCCTCTATGACTCCCATAAAGAAAAATAATAAAAGCAGTACATGTTAACTTGACTTTTTTACCCCCTCTGTGTAGCTGTCCCTGTGGATCAATGAGAAGATGTTGACAGCGCAGGACATGTCCTACGATGAAGCTCGAAACCTGCACAGCAAATGGCTCAAACATCAGGCCTTCATGGCCGAACTGCAGTCCAACAAAGAATGGCTGGACAAAATCGAGAAGGTCGGTTATCAATGCATTTAATTCATCAGCACTCGCGTTACGTCATTAAATGTGCTGATTTTTTTCAATGCTAATATGGGTTTGTGCATTTATCTCACAAAGCCTCACAGAATAAACTGATCTTCTTATAGAGTCAAACCAAAAATTATTCAGACACCAGATATAATTTTTTATTAGTGTGTGCAGGACACTATAGTTCATTTATGTAAGTGAGGAGAGCAAAATAAAGTAAACTGTGACATATTATACCCAAAAATTCTTCATACAGTGACTACCAGTAACATTTATAACAATTTGGGACCAAAAATTATAGACACTTTGACCTGATCATGTTTTGCTGAAGTGTTTTTCCTTTAAACCTAAACTGGTATTATCTAATTGGGTACTTAAATTTAAGAGCTGACAGATATTCAACCTGATTAATTTTTTGGGGGAGAAAAACCTGATTTGATAACTTTGATAAGTTTTTCTCATATTTTATTACCATTTTCTAAACTATAGTGAATAAACTGTTATAATGTGAGAAATGTTGAAGGTTTGACTGTATATCCTGCTTTTTCCTGATATAAAAAAAATAAAATAAGTGCTTTACTACACAAAGTCCTTAATCCTTCCTTATCTGAATGCATATATTGATTTATGTTGCAGTGCAAAGTATTGTGTGTTAATATTTGATTTTAATTTGAAGTAATTCTCTTATAAATATTGTCTGTCTGTGTGCAGGAAGGGAAGCAGCTGGTCTCGGAGAAGCCGGAGACAGACGCTGTAGTGAAGGAGAAATTGGCGGCGCTGCAGAAGATGTGGACCGAACTGGAAACCACAACTCAGACTAAAGCCCAGTGTCTGTTTGACGCCAACAAGGCCGAACTCTTCACGCAGAGCTGTGCTGATCTGGACAAATGGCTGGTGGGCCTGGAGGGTCAGATCCAATCAGACGACTACGGCAAAGACCTGACCAGCGTCAGCATCCTTCTCAAGAAACAACAGGTTTGAAATGACTTCATTTAATCAATTTTTCAGAAAAATCAAGACCCGTTCTCAACATGGACAATAACGATAAAGATATAGTTTTAAAGTTTCCCTGAATTCGATAATTTTATCCCTTAAAACTCATCTTTGATCTACATATTTTAACATTTTTTTCCTTGAAAAAAATTCTTCATGCCTTAAAATATCTTATATGTAACTCGACACCCTTGCCTCATTTAGTATGCGTGGTGTGAATATGCAAATGAGCCCCGCCTCCACTCACTCACTCACTCAGAGATCCACTCCTTGACGATCACACGTTGATCTGATTGGTTACAAGGTAGTTTGTGACGTCAGAAACACCAGCGATTTCAAACCGTGTTTTTGAGACTGTCTTTGGTTCACTGCAGTTTTAAGGAGAAAATACTCAGCAATGCTGTCGACTTATGAATTTACACATGCTTTGTCTTAAAGCATATTAAAAACACCACATAGACATATAAACAACATTAAAAGCTGGATTTTCAAACACTTGGGGTTTCACTTGAGCTTTTAAAGTGAAAAGCTTGAGCATTTAAAGTGACAGACGACAAAACTGCAGTGCGCTTAGAATAAACAGAATGATACCACATAGTATGCTAATAAATTATCTTTAATATATACTCATCTCTTCATTGAGCACTTAGCATAGGGGAAAAAAAAAACTTTTTCTTGAAATCTTCGCTTGTCTGGTTTATGCTACTCTGAGCAATGTTTCAACTTTGTATTCTGAGCACTTCTTACGTTGTTTTTGCCTCTTCACGATGACTCGCTTGGTTTAATCCTCAAATGTAAGTCGCTTTGGATAAAAGCGTCTGCTAAATGACTAAATGTAAATGTATGTAAATGTAATATCTTTATCTCATGTAAATGTATCTAGATTAAAATAGTTTATATTATGCACTTCAAAATCTTGATGTTGTTTTCAGGCTCTACTAGAACAGGTTTTCCTGCTTGAATGTTGATTATTTTCCTCATATTCTCTATTGTTGCGGCTCCTCTCTTCCGAGTCTGTCAGTAACGCTCTGTTTACTTCCTGTCTCTATGAAGCCCCTCCTTCTGAAAAGCACACTGTGCTCTGATTGGTCGGCTGGAGCAGTGTGTTGTGATTGCTCGAGCGCTTCGAGTGTGTTTGGGAAATGTCCCGCCCCTTTCCATAACCGCCAGTTTAACACACTACTAACTAACTCAACCAGGCCCCGCCCCTTTATTCTGCGTATGAATTATTATAATGAGGAATATTGTGACGTGTTCATTCCCGGGAGAAACTCAAGACTACAATGGAGGCGTTTCAGGAGTTCAGAAATACTGACACTGATATAGAGAAGAACTCCCGAATAACAACATCTGCAAAGTTATGACGCTCAAAGTTCAAAGCAAAGGGAGATATTTTCTTTTACAAAAATCACTTTTCACCTTCAAAAAGTGACAATTTTAACATGCTATAAAAAGCTATTTTGAGCTAAAACTTCACATACACACTCTGGCGACATCAGAGACTTATTTTACATCTTGTGAAAAGGGCATTATACCAGCCTTTTAACATTTAGGAATGCTTAGATATTTGTAATGGAAAACGAGACCGAAATACTGAGAACGGAAATCATGTATTGAACTCTTCTGTGGTTTGTTGGTCCAGATGTTGACCCTTGACCTTCCCATCACTAAACCTGTCCCTAACCTTACCCGTATCACACCTCAATAGCAGCAAAAGTGTCTAACAATACAACATGAACATAATAAGTACATTGTACTTATGTTTCAATGTAATAGTACTTAAAGCCACCTACACTGCAAAAAAAATGCTTATCTTACTTAGTATTTTTGTCTCGTTTCCAGTCCAAATATATAAAAAATCTTAAATCAAGATGGATTTACTAGAAGAGTAAAATGACATAAGATATTATGTCCTGTTTTCTGGGGAAATAAAAATAAAAATGAAGTGAGTTGATGCTTAAAAAAAGCAAAAATATCTGCCAATGTCGTCAGAAAAATAATCTTAATTTAAACAGAAACAAGATTATTTTCTCACCCCATTGGCAGATAATTTATCTTATTTTAAGCAAAAACTCACTTCATTTTTATTTATTTCCCCAGAAATTAAGACTTAATATCTAATCATTTGACTACTTTAGTACATGCATCTTGATTTAAGAGATGTTTGATATTTGTACTGTAAACAAGACAAAAATACAAAGCAGTGTAATATAAAGTGGGACTGAAAATCCTGTTTTGTACTCTTCGTTGGTGCAGATCTTGGAGAACCAGGTGGAGGTGCGTCAGAGAGAGGTGGAGGAGCTTCAGTCTCAGGCTCACGTTCTGAGACAGGAAGGAAAAGACACGGACGAGGTCGACGGACGTCGAGTGGAAGTGGAGCAGAAGTTCCAGGAGTTGCTGGATCCGCTGTTGAAAAGGAAAAAGTTCCTCATGGCCTCTCGTGAGATCCACCAGTTTAACCGCGACGTGGAGGATGAGATTGTACGTTTGCGTTTAAAATAGGGTTAACACTTTACAATTAGGTTCATTAGTTAACTAATAATGAACTGCAGTTTTATTAATCTTTATTCTAGAGCTGCTGTAAATCCAAAACAATCTCTGTTACTTTAATATCCTATTATCACTGTAAAGCTGCTTTGAAACAGTCCATATTGTTAAAAGCGCTGTATAAATTAAGGCGGCTTGACTTATTGTTTATCTCAACATTTATTAAAATCTTGTCAACATTAGTTAATGCACTGTGAACAAACAATGAACAACTGTATTTTTATTTACAATGATTAACAAAAACAGAAGCAAATGTATTGCTCATGGTTAGTTCCTGTTAGTTAATGCATTAACTTATGAACCTTATTATAAAGTGTTACCAAAATATGCATGTGAATGTTTGCCTGGTTTACAGCAGATGTTTAACGGATAGTTTCTCGACAGCTTTGGGTTGAGGAGAGGATGCCTATTGCTACGTCTACAGACCATGGCAACAATTTACAGACGGTTCAGCTACTCATCAAGAAGAACCAGGTAATGTGTTCAGAGTTTTTTTAATTGCTATTTACAAAAAATCACATTCAAATAGCAGTTCTGGAGCAATTCAACACACACTTTACACCTGTCACTAGCGGTGTAACGATGCCCTCATGTCCTGATTCGATACATATCACGATACTGAACTCACGATCAATGTTCCCTCCAAGCTGCGCGCGTGCGCGGGCGTGCACTTCTGATGCTGAGGCCGCGCGCTTCTGATGCTGAGGCCGCGCGCTTCTGATGCTGAGGCCGCGCGCTTCTGATGCTGAGGCCGCGCACTTCTGATGCTGAGGCCGCGCACTTCTGATGCTGAGGCCGCGCACTTCTGATGCTGTGGCCGCGCGCTTCTGATGCTGAGGCCGCGCGCTTCTGATGCTGAGGCCGCGCACTTCTGATGCTGAGGCCGCGCACTTCTGATGCTGAGGCCGCGCACTTCTGATGCTGAGGCCGCGCGCTTCTGATGCTGAGGCCTCGCACTTTTGATGCTGAGGCCGCGCACTTCTGATGCTGAGGCCGCGCACTTCTGATGCTGAGGCCGCGCACTTCTGATGCTGTGGCCGCGCGCTTCTGATGCTGAGGCCGCGCGCTTCTGATGCTGAGGCCGCGCACTTCTGATGCTGAGGCCGCGCACTTCTGATGCTGAGGCCGCGCACTTCTGATGCTGAGGCCGCGCGCTTCTGATGCTGAGGCCGCGCGCTTCTGATGCTGAGGCCGCGCGCTTCTGATGCTGAGGCCTCCCGCTTCTGATGCTGAGGCCGCGCGCTTCTGATGTTGAGGCCTCGCACTTCTGATGCTGAGGCCGCGCACTTCTGATGCTGAGGCCGCGCAC
This sequence comes from Siphateles boraxobius, assembly GCF_051911475.1. Taxonomy (NCBI): domain Eukaryota; kingdom Metazoa; phylum Chordata; class Actinopteri; order Cypriniformes; family Leuciscidae; genus Siphateles; species Siphateles boraxobius. The sequence goes on from NW_027508739.1 coordinate 929,821, forward strand.
TTCTGATGCTGAGGCCGCGCACTTCTGATGCTGAGGCCGCACACTTCTGATGCTGAGGCCGCGCAGCACTTCTGATGCTGAGGCCGCGCACTTCTGATGCTGAGGCCGCGCACTTCTAATGCTGAGGCCTCGCACTTCTGATGCTGAGGCCTCGCGCTTCTGATGCTGAGGCCTCGCGCTTCTGATGCTGAAGCCGCGCGCTTCTGATGCTGAGGCCGCGCGCTTCTGATGCTGAGGCCGCGCCCTTCTGATGCTGAGGCCGCGCGCTTCTGATGCTGAGGCCGCGCTCTTCTGATGCTGAGGCCGCGCGCTTCTGATGCTGAGGCCGCGCGCTTCTGATGCTGAGGCCTCGCGCTTCTGATGCTGAAGCCGCGCGCTTCTGATGCTGAGGCCGCGCGCTTCTGATGCTGAGGCCGCGCTCTTCTGATGCTGAGGCCGCGCGCTTCTGATGCTGAGGCCGCGCGCTTCTGATGCTGAGGCCGCGCGCTTCTGATGCTGAGGCCGCGCGCTTCTGATGCTGAGGCCGCGCGCTTCTGATGGTGAGGCCGCGCTCTTCTGATGCTGAGGCCGCGCGCTTCTGATGCTGAGGCCGCGCGCTTCTGATGCTGAGGCCGCGCGTTTCTGATGCTGAGGCCGCGCACTTCTGATGCTGAGGCCGCGCAGAAAAGATTAAAATGCCACGCAGAGGACTGACGCGAAATGTGTGGGGAAATCCATTTGATTGTAGTTTAAGTGAGAAATAATTTCAGTGCTCTGGTCAACCGCTATAGAGTGAAAACTGGTGAATGCAATTTACAGGTTTCATAGAAAGAGAATGACGTGAGCACGTGTGATTGGCAGTGAGTCTTGCGCGCGGACCAACGAGAAACGCAGACATGTGAAATAAAATCACATCATAATGTTTTAAAGAAGAGTGGTTTGATTAAAGTGGTAGAAATAACTGTTGATGGACACAGAACGGTAACAATTACACACCCACTATATAGATAAAGATAAAGAATCTCACGGGCTCATTGCCATTAAAAACTTTGAAACCCCCTGCTAAAGAAAATATTGGAAATTCATAAGAAATAAACAATCATTTAACTTTGATGGTTTGATGCTTCCTGTACACAATTAATTGACTGTACAAAAACACTTTATGGTTTTCCCAAACCATCTCAGTGTAACAGCTTACTTTTCTTTCATACTATATTCTATTATTGTAAAGAATTGAACTGTCCTGCAGAAGATTTAGTAAATTATTTTTCATAGGATTTCTTGGTAAAGACTGTACAGTTAACAGCCCTGTGAAAAAAAATATGAGGTAACCCAAAATGTGCTTCATTTATTGACTTCTTAATTAACTGCTTGTCTTTCAAAAATATGATTTAATACCAATAAGTTACATCAAGGGTCAAATACAATAGAAATGCCACATTCAAGTTAAAAGTTAAAACTGAATGTTGAAACCATTGTGTTTCTACGTATGCTGTAGGTCAGGAATAAAGAATATTTTTGCTCAGGTGGCGAAATATGTCCGCTCAATAGAAAAAAGTTTTGCTCAGCAAGAAAAAAAATTTGAGGGAACATTGCTCACGATACCATATTATTGCGATACCTAAAAAAATGAACTGTTGATTAAAATGCTAAATTTGGTTTTACATTGTGTGTGTAAATGAATGGTCTTGGAATTGGTGCTGGAAACCCAATACAAGAAAATAGAGACACCAGAATAACAATATTCATGATTCTGAAGCTGAAAATACAGAATTATTTTAGATGATTATGCTTGAACTCGGTCACTAGATATATTTAAAATAATGTAAGCCACTTTTTATGGGTAAAATCAGACATTTGGCATTAGGACCCACAAATATTCCCCCATTGCATTATTATACATTATATTCAACAATATAGTAGTTTAATGTAGTACTGACACTAAAACTCAGAAATCTAGAATTTTTTTCTCACACAGTAATTTTTATTTTGGGTGAACATCCACAATACAGATTGTCACTATCCACGATACATATTGTTGCATTTTTGTATTGCGATATATCGAGGGGGGGATGTTATTACAGTTCATATAGACCTTATGTAGCCACGTCTCTTTTCAACGCTGCGCTCGTTGTCTTTTGACTTCCGGTCTGTATTTTCACAGCGATCTTACGTAGTTATGAATGAACGGCTCGTTAAAAAAATTTCCAAGGTCCATTTGCTAAGACATATGCTTTACAATGCTTATGATAAACATTACAATGCTCATGATAACTTTCGTTAACTCTACAATAAGTAAATCAACTTCACCAGCTAATTACTGCTGGACAGCGATGCCATAGAAATATACAGAGCGACCGCAAAAACGGAAGTTCAAAGACAATATTCTAAAGATGGCGGCGCCCTCGTTTCTCTGGTGCATAAGGTCTATACAACATATAGACAATATATACTTAAATGTTATCACTTTTAACACTGTTTTATGTAACTTCAAAGGGTTTCCTGTAAGATGACACCAGAATTGTGTATTTAGACCAGTGTATGTGGGTATGGGAAGCTTTTCTATTGCGATATATTGTGACTCGATATATTGTTGCACCTCTACAGACGTTACAGAAGGAGATCCGGGGCCATCAGCCTCGCTGTGACGACATATTCCGCACAAAAAGTATTCTCGTCGCTTGATAAACTTAAGATTGAGCCACTGTAGTCACTTGGACTATTTTAACGATGTCTTTAATAACTTTTCGGGGAACAAGTGTCAATCCCTTAGAAGCCTATGGAGGAGTGATCCAGCTGTCAGATTTAATCACAAATATCTTAATTTGTGTTCTGAAGATGAACGAAGGTCTTACGGGGTTGAACAGCATGAGGGAGAGTAATTACTGACAGAATTTACATTTTTGGGTGAACTATCCCTTTAAAAGTGTCGTATGAAATCAGCTCCCGCTCCCTCAGTTTCAAAGTACTTTGCAAATTATTCCAGGCAAAGGGAGCAGCAAATTTAAAGGTAACGCTTCCTTTTACAGTCCTGTTCCCCATGTACATACTATATACTTATTATAGTAATTACAATAACTGGGTAATAACTAGGTACTAACCTACCCCTAAACCTAACCTTAACCCATGTACTTACCTTATATTACCCAGTACTTTCTTTGGTAAGTACACTGTAAGTACACGTAAGTTAACGAACCGTAAAAGGAAGCGTTACCAATTTAAATGCCTTTTTCCCGAATTCAGTACGTACCACTGGAACAGAGAATAGGAAAATTGCGATATAATGTGACACGATACATTGTTACACCCTACACAGACACTACAGAAGGAGATCCAGGGCCACCAGCCTCGCTGTGATGATATATTCGAGCGCAGCCAGAGCATCCTGAAGGCCGACAGCCCGAACGTGGAGTCGATCCGAACCCGTCTGTCGGATCTGCAGGAGCTGTGGAGTCTGATCATCCAGGAGACCGAGAAGCGGCACTCCAGACTCGAGGAGGCACATAAAGCACAGCAGTATTACTTCGACGCAGCCGAAGCTGAAGCCTGGATGAGCGAGCAGGAGCTCTACATGATGTCTGAAGAGAAGGCCAAGGTTTGTGCAAGATTTATGCTCTCGTGAATGTGATCTGTATATGACAGATGAGTAGTGTGTGTAGATATCATTAATGTTAATGTGCATTGAGATAATTTGTGCATTTAAGGCAAGAAACCATTGCTTTTTCATGCATTTCATTCAACTTGTCTCTTTTCACACTGCTGGAAAGAAAACATTTTAAATGATTGAGTCAGAAATCTCCACTCCAGCAGCTTTACGTGCAGCAAATTTAACAGTTTTATTCCTACATACACTAACAGTTTTGGATTGGTAAGATTTTTTATGTTTTTAAAAGAAGTCTCTTCTGCTCAAGGCTGCATTTATTTGATTTTTTTTTTTAAACCAGTAATATTGTTAAATATTATGACAATGTACAGTAAAATAGCTGTTTTCTATTTTAATATATTTTAAAATGTAATTTATTCCTTTGATCAAAGCTGAATTTTCAGCATCATTACTCCAGTCTTCAGTGTCACATGATCCTTCAGAAATCAGTATAATATGATGATTTGATAATGATAATGTTATCAAACAAAGATAATGTTCAAACAAATATAAATTTATTTACAGAAATATAGTGAAAACCAGAAACTAAGGGGTTAAATTCAGGAGTGGACAAGGCCAAAATAATAAACAATAATAACTAATTTAGTTACCTCTAAATTCCCTAAAAATGAAAATAAATACACAAATAGCACGCATTCGGCCTTCATAGAGTGTTTGGGGTGGTCATTTTCACTGGAATCAGGATTAGACCAATCAGGATTAGACCAATCAGGATTAGACCAATCAGGATCAGACCAATCAGGATCAGACCAATCAGGATCAGACCAATCAGGATCAGACCAATCAGGATCAGACCAATCAGGATTAGACCAATCAGGATCAGACCAGTCAGGATCAGACCAGTCAGGATCAGACCAGTCAGGGATTAGACCAATCAGGATCAGACCAATCAGGATCAGACCAATCAGGATTAGACCAATCAGGATCAGACCAGTCAGGATCAGACCAGTCAGGATCAGACCAGTCAGGATCAGACCAATCAGGATTAGACCAATCAGGATCAGACCAGTCAGGATCAGACCAATCAGGATTAGACCAATCAGGATCAGACCAGTCAGGATCAGACCAATCAGGATCAGACCAATCAGGATTAGACCAATCAGGATCAGACCAGTCAGGATCAGACCAATCAGGATTAGACCAATCAGGATCAGACCAATCAGGATTAGACCAATCAGGATTAGACCAATCAGGATCAGACCAATCAGGATCAGACCAATCAGGATCAGACCAATTAGGGTCAGACCAATTAGGATCAATCAGGATCAGACCAATCAGGATTAGACCAATCAGGACCAGACCAATCAGGATTAGACCAATCAGGATCAGACCAATCAGGATCAGACCAATCAGGATTAGACCAATCAGGACCAGACCAATCAGGACCAGACCAATCAGGATCAGACCAATCAGGATCAGACCAATCAGGATCAGACCAATCAGGACCAGACCAATCAGGACCAGACCAATCAGGATCTTGAGTGGAGGCTACACCTTCTCCTGCAACAGAACACTCAGAAACACAAACACATACTTTCTAAAAATACATAAGCTATAACAATGCTCAAAAAACATTAATTATTATCAATGTTGAAAACAGTTGTGTACAATTTATTTTCGGGATTCTTTGATGGTCCAAAAGAACAGCATTTACTTGAAATAGAATCTTTCGCCCTATTCACCTGTGGTTTCATGCCTTAACTGCTAAAGTGAACATAAGCTTGGTTTGATATTTTGTACACTCCTGTTCTGAAGTGTTGTCACTCTGGTTGTTGTTCTCAGGATGAGCAGAGTTCAGTGGCCATGCTGAAGAAACACCAGATCTTGGAGCAGGCGGTGGAGGACTACGCTGAGACTGTGCACCAACTGTCCAAGACCAGTCGAGGCCTGGTGGCCGCCAACCACCCCGAGAGGTGCACAACACTCACGTTCACACTTACTATACACTTCATCTGAATCTGGGTCTCATTTTGACTCTGATATTGACTTTTACTCTCACTTTAAAACTTTTGGATCTGAATTTGAATGTAAATCTAAATCTAAAATTTTGTCTCTGGCTCTGAATTTAAATTTAAATCTAAATCTAAAATTTTGTCTCTGGCTCTAAAACTTACTTTGATTCTAAATCTGGATCTGGTTTTTCAGATTTTATGACTCTGAAACGGACATTTGTGATAGTGATGTCATTGATTTAAAAAAAAAATTCTAAACCTGTATAGGGATTTAAATATGTGGCTCTGACACTGAACTTGAGTCTAAATTTAAATCTAGATCTGAACCTGATTTTGCCTCTAAAACTAACTTCCCCTTCCAATTTTTTATTTTGATTCTAAATTTGTATCTAAATTTGCTCATGACTACAATTCCGATTTTAATCTTAATATTATTTATTCTGGCTCTGAAACTGAGTTTGCTTTTGATTATAAATCTGGATCGGATTCTGATTTTGACTATGCAACAAATTTTCATTTTTGATTTTGATTCTAAATCTGCTTTTCATTTTTTATTCTAAATCTGAATCTAAATCTGCTTTTGACTATAATCCTGAAACTGATTATAAGACTTAATCTGGATTTTAACCTTAATTTGATTTGATTATGGCTCTCAAACAGATTTTGACTTTGATTCTAAATCTGGATCTAAATCTGGATTTGAATGTTAAACTAATTTTGACTCTGACTCTAACATTCAAATCCAGATTTAGATCCAGTTTTAATCTAATTTTGACTCTGACTCTAAAACTAACTTTGACTTTAATTTTTAATTGTGATTCTAAATATTATTGTGTCTGTATTGCTTAAACTAACATTAATTCTAATCTAAATCTAGATAATATGTTAATCTGATTTGCTTTTGACACTAAAATGGACTTTGATTCTAAATCTGATTTTGACTGATTCTAAATCTTTATTTAAATATTAATCTTATGTTAACTCTGATTCTAAAACTGACTTTGAATTTGATTCTAAATCTAGATCTGAATCTGATTCTAACTATGGTCCTAACTTTGTTTCTAAATCTGTATACTATTATTAATCCGATTTTAACTCTGACTTTGAATTTGATTATGAATCTTTATCTGAATATGATTTTGACTGTGACTTTGATTATAAATCTTGATTTGAATATTAATCTGATTTTAACTCTGACTCTAAAACTGACTTTGAATTTCATTCTAAATCTGGATTAGAATCTGATTTTGACTGAATCTGATTCTAAATTTGATTTTAAACTAATAACACACTATTTAAACTTAAACTCTCACATTTGTATTTCGAATCAGAGACCGTCTCCATCTTTACACCTCTAGCTCAATTAATATCATATCCGGAACATCTCTGAATATGATCTTGAAATGAAACCTGACTCTGTGTGTGTCTGTGCCGTAGTGAGAGGATTGGCATGCGTCAATCACAGGTGGATAAGCTTTACGCTGGACTGAAGGACCTATCAGAGGAAAGGAGAGGTAAACTCGAGGAAAGGTTTCGGCTCTTCACGCTGAACAGAGAAGTGGATGATCTGGAGCAGTGGATCGCAGAGAGAGAAGTGGTGGCTGGATCTCACGAGCTCGGACAAGACTACGAACACGTCACTGTGAGTCCCAATTATAGCACCTTTATGTCCTGCATATTCTTGCAGTTAATAATAATAATCATGGGCGTCGGAACCATTGTATATGTGTGGGACAAGACCCACCCACTTTTTAAGACCAATGATATCGGACCCACTCACTTCTACCGTCTCTAATTCAGCGCATATGTCTGTTCGCTTTTCAGATCGCCGTCAGTCAAATCCGGGAATGCCCTAATAAATTAATCTCCATTTCTGCTGAATCATAATATTTCTCAATGAGCCGCAACTGACGAAAATAACCGCCGGTTGTACCGTTCCAGTCAAATATTGCGTTGCAAACATCAATAACAGCTTTAAGTTGTCAATGCTGGCAAATGAGCATGATATCAGCATCGGGATAATCCACGGATAGCTGTGCATTCAATGCACGACGTGAAGTGGAGTTTAGTTTACTTGTTTAATTAAAGGATTAGTTCACTTTTAAAAAAACTTTTGCTGATAATTTACTCACCCCCATGTCACCCAAGATGTCCATATCTTTCTTTCTTCAGTCGAAAAGAAATTAAGGTTTTTGATGAAAACATTCCAGGATTTTTCTCCATATAATGGACTTCAATGGGACCCAAACGGTTCAGGGTCCAAATGACAGTTTCAGTGCAGCTTCAAAGGGCTTTAAACGACACCAGACGATGAATAAGAGTCTTATCTAGCGAAACGATCGGTCATTTCAAAAATAAATAAAAAAAGTTTACGTTTTATAAGCACAAATGCTCGCCTTGCTCTGTTTTGTGATGCGCGTTCGTGACGGCACGTAACACGCAATTACGTTGAAAATGTCACGCTTGACGTAAGCGGAAGTACCGAGTCAGTGTTTACAAATGTATACTTTTAGCCTTTTTAATATTAAAACACCCAGGATACGCACACGAAATGGGCATTTTAAACGGTAAACAAAGGCATTTGAATGTGTGTATATGGTCCTCCTTCCTCACATTTGTAAACACTGATGATAGACATTGTCAATCATGTTTACAATGTGTAAACATGATTGACACAACGCAAGGTCGTATTTATTTTTTAACGTGCAAAACTTTTTCGGACAACTTCAAAGAATTTTATTTATCCGTTAGGAACTTCATTCGTGCTGAGCATCAATGTGTGTGCGGTTCCACAGACACAGCACCATATACCACACACAGACACACACACACACACACACACACACACACACACACACACACACACACACACACACACACACACACACACACACACACACACACACACACACACATACATACATACATACATTACATATAAGTAAAAAAAACAGTTCTATATAAATAAATAATAAGTAATAACTAAAGCTTGCAAAGTACAATAAATACATGATAAATGGGCAGTAAACATTAAAGAGGTTGCGTTAAAAGTAGATTAATTAAGAGATAAAATATATCACAAATCACATACATCACAAATCCGCACACATGGACACATACCTTGGTGAATAAATGTTGAATAAAATGAATAAAAAACCTTAAGTGTAGTAAATGTGCTAAAAGTGATGTTATAATAAATGCATTTGTTTTCCTCTCTACAGATGCTGCAGGAACGCTTCCGTGAGTTTGCGCGGGACACCGGAAACATCGGTCAGGAGCGTGTGGATGGTGTGAACCGCATGGCGGACGAGCTGATAAACGCCGGTCACGCCGATGCCGCGACTGTGGCCGAGTGGAAGGACGGTCTGAACGAGGCCTGGGCCGATCTGCTGGAGCTCATCGACACACGCACGCAGATTCTCGCCGCATCCTACGAGCTGCACAAGTTCTACCACGACGCCAAGGAGATCCTGGGCCGAATCCTGGACAAGCATAAGAAGCTTCCGGAAGAGCTGGGCCGAGACCAGAACACGGTGGAAACCTTGCAGAGGATGCACACCACATTTGAGCACGACATCCAAGCACTTGGGACGCAGGTGCGTCGGTCAGATACAAACACACACAGATATTGGTACACAAAATCATTTTGGGCTACAATGAATTATCAGTAAAATGGCATAATATGGATCTTGATTTATGCATCACTGATATCTGAAGGTGAACGGCCTGCCTTGCGAGACTAGTATTGCACGACAAAGAAGTACATTAACCAGTTTTATTGGTTAAATGCACTTTCGGGAAACAGTCGTGACTAGCTAGTTGATTTCTTCAACGATGCATTTTACTATGATAGTGAAGCAGCGAGTTACGCCGTTATACGGGAAACACACAGCTTTTTAGTTCTTGTCTCTATGAAGCCCCTCCTCCTAAAAAGCACTCTGTGCTCTAATTGGGCGGCTGGAGCAGTGTGTTGTGATTGGTCGAGCGCTTTGAGCGTGTTTGGGAAATGTCCCGCCCCTTACCATAACCGCCAGTTTAACACACTACTAACTAACTCAACCAGACCCCGCCCCTTTATTCTGCGTATGAATTATTATAAAAAGGAATATTGTGACGTGTTCGTTCCCGGAATTAACTCAAGACTACAATAGAGGCGTACTATGGTAGTTAAGCAGCGAGTTACGGCGTTGTACGGTAAACTCACCCCAGGTTGATGACATAGACAGTAAAAGAAATGGACACAAACTGAGCTTGACGACGTAGATGTGACGTGAGCAACCGGTCTGACAGCTGTAAATCTTCTAGTAGCTGTGCCAAGACAAATCTGAATCACCTAATTCCTCAAAAACGTTGTTGAAATATTTTGTCCCGTTGCTTTTATGGACTCTCTATCTATGGGCTTCTCCCCTGAATTAATGCCTCTATGTCCCCCTGATTGCCTCATAGACAGTAAAAGATTGCCTGTGAGCTTCTCCTCCTGTCTATACGGTAATTTCTCTACTGTGCGACAGAGAGTCGCGTGATTATGACGCAATCGTTAGCCTATTTTTACAAAAACGGCTTCTACGGGGCCATAACGTTAGATACAAAGTAATGGAGCCTTTTATACATTGTCGTGTTTCTTTAGAAATCAATAATGGACAAATGAAGTCTTTGGATGCCACAGATGTAAAGTTATTCGCTGTCAAAGTGATGCTAAAATGAATGGACTGCTAACAGCAGGTGATGGTCTGCTACGATAGCGGCGCCCGCAAGGCTTCAGTTTCCGCTGATGGATTACCCCCTGGGTTGATGATTGTCTGTGTTTGGCTCACTGCTGCCCCTGCTGGTGTCCTCAGGTCCGGCAGCTTCAGGAGGATGCGGTGCGCCTGCAGTCCGCATACGCTGGAGATAAAGCCGATGACATCCAGCGGCGCGAGGGCGAGGTGCTGGAGGCCTGGAGGAGTCTCCTGGAGGCCTGCGAGGGCCGGCGCGCTCGACTGCTCGACACCGGGGACAAGTTCCGCTTCTTCAGTTTAGTGCGGGACCTCATGCTGTGGATGGAGGACGTCATACGCCTGATCGAGACTCAGGAGAAGCCCAGGTGTGTGTGTGTGCGTGTGTGTCGATTACTGTGTCTGAACGGCGGTTACAATGTGACAACCTCATTTTGTGAGTGTCCAAAAATTATCTTTTTTTTATTGAAATAAGTATTGTATTTCAGTGATATGGTTAGTTTATCGTAATTAGGACTAAGTGATATAAACTAATTATATTCGAATTATTTTTATGTTTTATTATTTATATCTCAATATTTATGTTTGCTCTTCAGTGGCTTCAAATATGATATTTGAAAAAAAAGAGGCTGGACATCACTTTGCCACTACAGTATACATATATTATTTTATTTATCATATATTTTTGTTATATATATTTTCATTATTATAATATATAGATATATGCATTATTTTTAATGTTTATATATATATATATATATATATATATATATATATATATATATTTATTTTTTATTATTATTTTTATTTAATATATATATATATATATATATATATATATATAATACTTTTTTACTATTGAAATAAAAAAAAGTAATGTCAAAAACTTTAATGCAATGTTAGGATTTTCCTATGATAATTAGGACTGAATGATTTAGCTAAATTATATCTAATTTTTTTCTTTTTTCTCCTATTTGATTTTATATTTTTTAGTATTAATGTACTGTATTTGTTCTGCGGTGACTCAAATATATGATTTTTTGTTTATTCATAATAAACTACATTAGATTGGACTCAGTGTTGTGCAGGATACAAGTACAACTAATTAAATATGTAAATAAAAAAAATTATATAATTTTAATATACAGTATTAATTATATATGTATAGAGTAGCAACCAATAATGATATCCGGCCTCGGAAAATTTACGTCTTCACCCTTTATTCAAATATGAATCAAATTCGATTAATATTTTGTAAGCATATTGTGTAGTTGTGCCTGGAGTCAATTGTTTGATTAGTGATAATAACGCAATGAAACATGGCAGATTTTTGGCCATAAAAATACTTGTATGATTTATGAGCCGCATAGGAACTATATTTGGCTTGATTTAATCACAGTAACAGAAATGGGAAAGTTTAAGATCGCTAGGGAAGCGTTTGTGTGTTTATGTGTCTAGATGTTGATGTCTAGTGTGTGTTTAACAGGAAGTTGGACGTTTTTGTGTGTGTTTGGATGTTCCGGATGAGTCTGGAGGTTTTAATCGGCTCTGTCTTTAATCCTGCTTTGCTTCAGGGATGTTTCATCTGTGGAGCTTCTCATGAACAACCACCAGGGCATCAAGGCTGAGATCGATGCCCGTAACGACAGTTTCACGGCCTGCATCGAGCTGGGCAAATCTCTCCTGGCACGCAAACACTACGCATCAGAGGAGGTGTGTATCCACACATTAAGAGATCGTTAGGTTATCTCGTTCCACAGTGTTGGGAAAGTTCACTTTCTACATGAACTAGTTCAAAGTTCAGTTCACAAAATTTAAAATGAACTAGTTCAATCCATAGTTCATACTTTAAAATTTTGAACTAGTTCATAGCTCTTTTTTTCCATATGTTGCTGTGAGCTATTAGTTTTCAAAATTATTGCCACAGCCCATATAGAACCACAGACAGCACTTATTTTATCTTTAAGATTTTTCCCATCCTCACCGACCTTGTCATAAAACTCGTTTAAATGATCATACGACGCCTCTTGCTGCTTTTTGTGTTGATGACGCATGCGGCGCTGCGACTCTGGTGCTGGTGTTGCCAGATTGGGTGTTTTTCCGCTACATATTAAGGCCTGTTTACAGTGTGTTTTAGCCGGGTTTTCACCTGGAAGGCTCTATAGAAATCTGGCACCCTATTGAACGTAGTTAAAGGATTAGTTCACCTCAAAATGAACATTTCCTAATAATTTACTCACCCCTGCAATGCCATCCAAGATATCCATGTCTTTCTTTCCTCAGTGGAAGAGAAAATAAGTTTTTTGAGGAAAACATTTCTGGATTTTTCTTCGAATAATGGACTTCAATGACAACCAGCGTTATGAAATC
>NW_027508739.1:947500-955000 GCF_051911475.1 Siphateles boraxobius
TTTTCAGGAGGAAATGGATTTTGGTGGATTTTTGCTTTTAAGAATATTTAGATATTTTGCAGGAAAAGTGGTTTACCAGCATGGATTGATATGATAATGGTGTATACATAATACAATATAATGACAGCAAGTGAGATGTAAATAAACTAGAGGAAATTAAATGAACACTTTATGTAATATTACTAATATGCAATTATTCAAATTGACAGCGAGATCTCAGAACGGCCTGCCTATATTATATCAGTCTTGAACAAGAAGATGATTTCGTACAGTGTTCAGATGTAACGTTTTGGCGTGTGTGTGTGTGTGTTGTGTTTTCACAGAGAAGGAGAGCAGATTGCCCAGAACGGACTCCCATCGGATCAGGATTCGCCACGGGTTAGTTACCGCTCCTGTACCTACCCACAATACACCAGTCAACAGACACCCCGAACATAAGCGTTCCCATAATGCTCTCTGATGACCTTTGCTGACGAGAGTATGTTATAACAACAGTCAGCTTATCAGTCTAATGACAATGTATCTCAATAACTGTGTGTTTTGTGGACATTAAAAAGATACCGACAGATAAACGCGGTAAAAACGGCACGATAGAAGCAAAGCGTATGATAAATATGGAGATCATATTGTTGTTGAAGCACTTATTAATTCCCCCGTGCAAAAAAAGAGTGTTATATCATGTGTAAAGTGACTTTATTGCTGGATGGATGAACTTCTGATTATGTTTGAGGAAAAAAGGAACTTAATTCCTGCTAGTGAAGTTTTCTTGCACTATAAGTGCATTACTGTAAACACTGTTATTTACTGTAAAAGCAAAGTGTGCTTCCTCTTCTTGATATTATTTTCAGTTTTAATGGACAGCATCTGCAACGCACGAGCATTACTTTAAAGCAACAGTTTTTATATTTATATTAGTGCAAATTATCTGCCATTTTTCATAGTTTGGTTTTACTTTCCTTTGTTTTGTTTGCAATGTGAGCTTGTGAAACTGAAACATGTCGTTCTGTCCAAGAGTCTGAATGATACGGGGTTTGTTTGTTTGTTTGAGGTGATTTACCATAAAATGATCTGAAAAGACTGTATGGTGGCTCTGTTTTCATGTACTTCCAGTATCGCTTATGTCAAAGTCCTTTTAGGCAAGTCATGCCACTCGGCCGCCATCTTGGCAACGCCTCCGGGCAGCTATTTCGGACTAGTCAGAACTGCACTTTCACTGGTCACCGGGACATAAAAACTGCATGTATAGAAACAGCAGTAAAATATGATAAAAATCGCTGAAAAAGTTTGATAACTTTGCCCCAAAATAAGGTTTAAAACGCCTTTTTCCCCACAGGTTATACTTTTACTACGCATGCGCAAGGGTTCTCTCCCTCTCTGACGTGCGCGCGCTGCACGGTTTGAAGCACAGTATGTGTGAGCTCTCGCTCGCTCGCTCTAGATTCTGGGAGATTTGAACTAATTTGCGGGCATCAGGGAGCCGCTATCAATATGCGGGAGACTTGGGATGTCTGATATTTACACAACGCACACATACACTGCATATCAAATCTGCCGCCTTTTCAAACAGTAACACATTTCCACTGTCGCAAACCTCAACTGTGCGCATGCGTCAGTGGAACCAGACGATAGGCTTAAATGTTTCCCGGCTTGACTGTTAAAGGCAGACGATTGGCTTTCCAGTGGGAGGGGCGGGACATGTTCATACAACCGCCATCTTTGGCGTTACGGGTTTTCCCTATATAGTTGTATTGAGGATTGAGGAAGTGGCATGTCTCTATAAATAGTCTCTGCTTATATCCACGAGGATAGCAACATTAACTAACGGATTAACTGACTCTTTCTCTACAGTTGTTTGATGTATTTATATATGAGCTCATCATGTACAGTCAAACCAAAAATTATTCAGACACGAATAATAATTTCTGATTTTTTTTACTAGTGTGTGCAGGACACTATAGTTCATTTATGTAAGTGAGGAGGAGAGCAAAATAAAGTAAATTATGACATATTATACCCAAAGATTCCTCATAAAGTGACTACCAGTAACAAGAGTTTGGGACCAAAAAATAATCAGACACTTTGATCATGTTTTGCATGTTTTCAAGGTGCATTGTGTAATATTTCTGAGGATCTATTGACAGAAATGCAATATAAGATCCATAACTATGTTTTCAGTGGTGTATAAAGACCTTGCATAATGAACCGTTATATTTGTATTACCTTAGAATGAGCAGTTTCTGTCTACACACACCGCGGGTTCCCGATCATTGAAATGTGTCGACATGTTTCTACGGTGGCCCTAAACGGACAAACGCGTTTCGTTACTATGTTGCTCTTCGTGCAAGGAAGCAAGCTTAGTTCAGCGAATAAAACACTGACACAATGATGAACAAGTAACTATAATATTCGCAATAACATATAGTTTTACTGAATAAAAGTAACACTATGTAGTTTTTCAACCTTCATTATATATTTCCAAGACCCTTGTGATGGTACATCGACTAACAATAGGTTGAATGACACGTCTGCCATAGCCTGACAGTGTCTGTATCGCTTTTACTGGCACTATGTAACTTCGGGTTTCGGGTAGGAACCCGAGCACAAAAAAAACTACAAAATTCGACTGCTTTACGGCATACGTCACTTCCCCCACTTCCTCAGATTCTGACGTGAGAGCCCAACTAGCGTTTGATACCCGTCTGTATGTTGTTGTCATGACTGAAGCAACAACTAAAAGGAAGAAGGCAAAGGTTTTGTCAGAGGAAACTAAAAGAAGAAAAAGGGAGGGTGACAAATTAAAAGATCGGACGAGGATCAATATTGGAGGGAGAGCAAGACAGTTTGAAGACGGTGACCGGCTCTCTCTCTCTCTGCTCGTTCTTTCAGTAACATGCACCCTGTCACAAGCGCAGCAGTCAGTCATCTGTAAAGTGTTTATGCATTACATGCACCCTGTCACAAGCGCAGCAGTCAGTCATCTGTAAAGTGTTTATGCATTTATAAATAAATCAGGGAGCTGACTATCGCGCGAAATGTAAAAGGCTGAATAACATGGCCTGGCCATGTTACGTTATCTATCTGGTCCTCCATTTATCTTCATGAATCAAGTAATGCTAGTAGAGTAGCGAATTATCAATCTGGTAGCTACACTAACATGCTAGTTTACGATGGTTATAATAAATAATCTTTCAGGATAACTATCCTAATGTCTGCATGCTGATATGTTTGTGTATTTATTTTTCTGGTGAAAGTGTCTTGCCTCAGTCTATAATGCAAATCGATCTTCAAATTTGCAGATTCATCTATGGTAGCTTGATATTATAATATTGACGATATATGGCTATTACCTACCACACAAACATTGAATTGAATTAGCATATCCGTTATGTAAAACAGTAGACAATAGGCTACTATAATGACGCTGTCTTGTAAACGTGAGCTACGCGATCTTTTGACGTTTGAAAAAAATAAAACCCATGAAATGTTATTCATATGACATGCTGAAATATATGCCAATGTACCTGGGATGAAGACATTTCACACGCAACGCTGGCAGTCTGACAGTACTCAAGACAGTATCGGCTTGTCAACAAATGCACACGTGTATCGCCTGGTGTAACCATGACAGATTTTACGACAGTAGTAGAAGACAATACTGACAATACCGAGAGCAAAAACCGCAAAAACGGCATAGTGTTGCTTTAATTTATCCTTGTAAAGAAACCTCATTGCTGAACTGCTACTCTCTGCTGTCTCAGACGATGACTTATTTTCCTGTCGGCCACCGTAACTTCTGTTGGTTGCAATTCGTAACCTCACCACTAGATGCCGCTAAAATCACACACTGCACCTTAAATTGCAAATGCACCTTTTTACAGCACAAACTGAACAACATGAAGCATTGCTTGGTGACTGGTTGAGCTAAACTGGTATTATATAATTGTGTAGTTAAATTTAACAGCGGACAGATATTCAACATAATTCATGTGTGAGAGTCTAACAGAAGGACGGACAAAACCTGAGAAATATCAGAGTTCTTGTCATATTTTATTACCGTTTTCTAAACTATAGCGAATAAACTGTGATAATGTTGAAGATGTCTGAATAAATTAAGGTTTCACTGTATATGTATACATATGGTGATGATCTTTTTGAATGGCTTCACGGATGAGGGTTTGCGCACAGATGTTAGTGTTGAGATAGTAAAGATGAACTGATTCTGTTTGAGTTCCTGAAAGCCGGTTTGGCGGAGGTTCGAGGCTCGTGGTTCCCATCAGCCAGGTGTTGTGGTACAGTAACACATCTGGAGTGAACACTGTGTGCTGTTGCTTTAAGCATGACGATCTTCCGAGATCTACGATGTTTCCTGACGCTCTGCAGTGACTGTAGATCTATAGCTTTACATCTTTGCATGATCTTTTTTGCATTTAGAGTCAACATGGAACGGCATTCAAAATCGTATTACTTCCGTTATCTGATGCATTACAAATATTTCCCGACATTAATAACATTATTCAATAGTAATTTAAATAAATTTAATGGATAATATAATTCTACTAATGTATTAAATGTATTATTTTAGTCAAAAATAATTTAATTCTATATTAATATGTTAAGATTAGTAAAAAACTAAAAAGTTTTTTTATTTTAGTAAAAATAATTCAATTAAAATATTAAGATTAGAATAATATAATATTTAATATAAATTCTTTGTTTTTATAAATATATTAAATGTACTATTTTAGTAAAAAATAAATCATATAAATTTAATATATTAAGATAGTAGAACTTTTATATAAATAATATTTATATTAATATATTAAATGTATTATTGCTATTAATACATTGAATAAATTTCATATATTAAGATTAGTATTACATTTATATAAATACTTTATATAAATGTATTAAAGTATTTATATAAATACTTTATATTAAATATATTACATTTATTGTTTAAGGAAACATAAATCAAATACATTTAATATATTACAATTAATTTAAATAAGTATAGTATATTAATATAAAGAATATATTTCCTATATATAATAACCTGCATGTTTTTTATGACATCAGAAAAAGGAAGCAACTTAATATCCCTAACAATAAGTTCATGTTTAACAAAGTAAATATGGGGAATATTGAGTTCATGTTGACTTTCTAGTGTATTTTTACTGTTAATCACTTTTTACTCCATTTTAATGAGATTCTCATCCCTGAATCAGCCAAAGGGATTTTTTCCTCCTAACGATTTCTGAAACGGTTCTTTCAGAATTCATCCTGTGTGACTGACTTTAATGGAAGTAAAATAATGACAAATGTTTGTGGAATTGCACTACTTGAAAAAATATGCATTGCATTAACCATGCTAGTATTTTAATGCATTGTATTTTAAGGGCTTGCATTAAAAATACAATGAATTAAAATGCAATTCATTTTAGTAGTGCTATTCAACAAGCTTTTTTGTTTTTAAAAACATTTCTCATGATTTTACTTCGACTTTAATCTCGAAGCCGTTGAACCCTGACAGTGTGTGTGTGTAACGTGTGTTGTGTGTTGTCAGGATGCTGTGGCCGGGGAGATGAACGGCGTGGCCGAGAGGAGCTCGAAGGAGCCGAGTCCGATCCCGTCCCCGAGCGCAGAGCGACGCGGGAAAGGCAGTCAGTCCTCCACTCTTCCGGCTAAAGCTCAGGAGAATCCGGCGGCTCAGCTCGAGGCGTTCCTGCACCGCAAACACGAGTGGGAGGGACACAACAAGAAAGCCTCCAGCAGGTTTGACAAATCTCTAATGCCACTGGAAAGTTAGGGATGTTAAAGGTACTCTGTGTAACTTTTTTGTTCAAAATTAGCTACATTTAAAACATGAGTCATTGATGATCAATGCTTCTTCTGAAACATGTTTTTGTGTTGCTCCGATTCACTACGGTGGGCCTATTAGTGTTACAGCAGACCGACGGGGGGGTTTGGTGGGAAATTGCGTATGTGTCACTCGCCCGTGTGTGTGTGTGTGTGTGTGTGTGTCTGGTGTGGTCGAGAGGTTAGTTGAGTGTGTGTGTGTGTGTGTGTGTCTGGTGTGGCAGAGAGGTTAGTTGAGTGTGTGTGTGTGTGTGTGTGTCTGGTGTGGCAGAGAGGTTAGTTGAGTGTGTGTGTGTGTGTGTGTGTCTGGTGTGGCAGAGAGGTTAGTTGAGTGTGTGTGTGTGTGTGTGTGTGTGTGTCTGGTGTGGTGTGTGTTTGAGTGTGTCTCGTGTGGTGTGTGTTTGTGTGTGTCTGGTGTGGTGTGTGTCTGGTGTGGTGTGTGTTTGTGTGTGTGTGTGTGTGTGTGTGTGTGTGTGTGTGTGTGTGTGTGTGTGTGTGTGTCTGGTGTGGTGTATGTTTGTATGTGTGTGGTGTGTGTGTGTGTGTTTGTGTGTGTGTGTGTGTGTGTGTCTGGTGTGGCAGAGAGGTTTGTTGAGTGTGTGTGTGTGTGTGTGTCTGGTGTGGTGTGTGTTTGTGTGTGTCTTGTGTGGTGTGTGTTTGTGTGTGTCTGGTGTGGTTTGTGTGTGTCTGGTGTGGTGTGTGTGTGTGTGTGTCTGGTGTGGTGTGTGTTTGTGTGCGTCTGGTGTGGTGTGTTTGTGTGTGTGTTTGTCTGGTGTGGCAGAGAGGTTAGTTGAGTGTGTGTGTGTGTGTGTGTGTGTGTGTGTGTGTGTGTGTGTGTGTGTGTGTGTGTGTGTGTGTGTGTGTGTGTGTGTGTGTGTGTGTGTGTGTGTCTGGTGTGTGTGTGTGTGTGTGTGTGTATGTGTGGTGTGTGTGTGGTGTGTGTTTGTGTGTGTCTGGTGTGGCAGAGAGGTTAGTTGAGTGTGTCTGGTGTGTGTGTGTGTGTGTGTGTGTGTGTGTGTGTGTGTGTGTGTGTGTGTGTGTGTGTGTGTGTGTCTGGTGTGGCAGAGGTTAGTTGAGTGTGTGTGTGTAGGTGTGTCTGGTGTGGTGTGTGTGTAGGTGTGTCTGGGGTGTGGCAGAGGATAGTTCGATGTGTGTGTGTGTGTGTGTGTGTGTGTGTGTGTGTGTATGTGTGTGTGAACAGAGGAGAGTGCTGGAGAAAAGAGAATGAGACAGAGCTCGTAATAAAACAAGAATCAACATATTTTCAGAGATGGAGAACTGAGGAATTTAAATGTTGAGCCTAGCAGTGAATGTTTAATCAGCAGTATAATAATCATATTCATATTCACACACACACACACACACACACACACACACACACACACACACACACACACACACACACACACACACACAGAGCCGAAGCACAACCAAAACAATGTTCTTCCGCAAAATGCATACAGTTTTGTTTTTAAACCACTAGAGGGCCAAACGTTACATAGTGTACCTTTACACTGAAAATGTATATGTATAAACCATGCATTATTCCTGTGTTGTTTACAGTACGTGCTTAATGTTCCAGCCGACTGGTTTAATCCACCAGACTCGCCAAATCCAGTTTTTACATTTGGGAATGATGTGCAT